>NW_026571190.1:39708943-39791443 GCF_026225935.1 Boleophthalmus pectinirostris | reverse complement strand
TCATTTTGTTTTCTTATATGCTTTAACTTCTTGGGTTCTTTTTAAAGACAATGCAGTAAAGTGTGTTTACCTTGTTGACATGTTTCGGCTGCTAGCTGCGAGCCATCTTCATCTTCCTGTAGGCGTGGTCAGCCTAATGGACCTGCAGGTGGCTCAGACTGACCACGCCTACAAGAAGTAACAACAGCTGATATATGACACATCGCCACCAACACCGGTGACAGTTCTGAAGATGGCTCGCAGCTAGCAGCCGAAACATGTCAACAAGGTAAACACACTTTACTGCATTGTCCTTAAAAAGAACCCAAGAAGTTAAAGTGCCAAAACCTGTTTAAATCAGCTGACCGGACAGAGCAACATCAGTCTGACGGTCACAGCACCATCACGTGTCCACTCTGAGGAAGTCCGTTACACCCCTACTTGGACATCATACACAGTTTAGTAGCATAATAAAGCAGATTTAGTGTTTAGTTCCACTTTAAAAACATGTAATTTTGTTTTTTCTTCTCTTGCAGATCCTCCAGTTGGGCTACAACAAGCTGACCAACCTGACCGAGGGGATGCTGAGGGGCCTGGGGCGTCTCCAGTGTCTCTACCTCCAACACAACCTCCTGGAAGTCATCGCCTCCAACGCCTTCTGGGAGTGTCCGAGCCTCAGCAGCCTGGACCTCTCCTCCAACAAGTTCGCCCGCCTGGACCCCACCACCTTCGCCGTCCTCAACCGCCTGACCGTCTGCGAACTGGCCGCCAACCCGTTCCACTGCGGCTGCGACCTCTTCAGCTTCCTCACGTGGCTGGAAGCTTTCAACAACGTGACGCACACCTACGACCGACTGCAGTGCGAAACCCCCCGGGACATGTTCGGGTACCCGCTCCTGAGTCCGGTACCGGGACACGGACGCAACGCGAGGACCATCCTGTCCACGAGATGCAGGGACGGCGTGATCATACCGGGAATGCCGTCGCAGCTGCCCGATTTGGACGGATCGGGATTGGGGTTGGACAATACCGACCAGGGATTTTACCACCAGCCGAACACTTCCTCCACGTCTGACGCGTTGAGCAAAAATCAGATCACGATAATGACGCAGGCCGTTTCGCCGTACTCCGCGTCTTTACGAGTGCAGATCCCGGAACCGTATAATAAAATGTACGTTCTGTCTCAGTACAATCACACGCTCATCGTCGATCGGCCCCTCAGGAAGAAAACCGAAGTGATCATGTTGGATAAGCTCAAACCGCATTCGAATTACACTTACTGCGTGGCGTCGGTCAGCAAGACTCAGCACTACAACCACACGTGCATGTCGTTCACCACGCGCGCCGCCGGACCAGAGGACCACCGGACCAGTCCCTCCTCCACCACGCACTACATCATGACCATCCTGGGCTGCCTGTTCGGGATGCTGCTGGTGCTCGGGTTCGTGTACTACTGCCTCCGCCGCAGGAGGGCGCAAGAGGAGAAGGAGAAGGCCATCAGCGTGAAGAAGACCATTCTGGAGATGAGGTGAGGAGCGGGTTTTAAATTCTGACTGGTTAAATGAAAATGAAAAAAAAACAACTATTTTCTTCATTATTTGTCTCAAAAACCAAAATGAAAAAACAAATAATGATTTGTTTTTTTAGTTTTCGATTTTGTGTTTAATTGAAAAATGGAAAAAATGGATAACGGTGTTTACGTGACTTAAACTGCGACACTGGACTGAACCAGGACTAAACCAGGACTGAACCAGGTCCGGAACCAGACCGTAATCAGATCGGGACTGAGACCAGGACTGAAACCGGGTCTGAGACCGGGATTGAGATCGGAACCAGACCAGAACTGAGACCGGGACTGAGACCGGGAACAGGACCAGAACTGAGACCGGAAACAGGACCAGGACTGAGACCAGGACTGAGATCGGGACTGAGACTCGGGAACAGGACCAGGACTGAGACCGAGAACAGAGCAAGGACTGAGACCAGGACTGAGACCAGGAACAGGACCAGGACTGAGACCAGGAACAGGACCAGGACTGAGACCAGGACTGAGACCAGGAACAGGACCAGGACTGAGACCGGGTCTGAGACCGGGACTGAGATCAGAACCAGACCAGGACTGAGACCAGGACTGAGACCAGGAACAGGACCAGGACTGAGACCGGGACTGAGACCAGGAACAGGATCAGGACTGAGACCGGGAACAGGACCAGGACTGAGACCAGGACTGAGATCAGGAACAGGACCAGAACTAAGACCAGGACTGAGACCAGGAACAGGACCAGGACTGAGACCAGGACTGAGACCGCGAAGAGGACCAGGACTGAGACTGGGTCTGAGACTGGGAGTGAGATCGGGAACAGGACTGAGATTGGGAACAGGACCAGGACTGAGACCATGATTGAGACCGGGACCAGACCATGATTGAGACCGGGACTGACACCGGGACTGACACCGGGACCGAGACCCGGACCAGACCAGGACTGAAAACGGTTTAGTCCTGTTTTAGTCCAGCATCGCACTTTAAGTCACAGAAATTTTTATTTTTCATTTAAACACAAAATCGAAAACTGAATAAACAAATCGTTATCTGTCTATCTTTTTTTAAATTTTGGTTTTGGAGACAAATAATGAAGAAAATAGTTGTTTTTTCGTTTTCTTATTTTTGGTTTTATTTTGAAAAATAAATGTACGAATTGAAACGAATTGGATGAAATGAACATAATATAGAGAGTCTAAGCTTTATTACGCGGTAAAACATGCCCACGTCGACTATCGGCCCAGATCGGCAAGATTTAGGCCGATCTGTCTCCGATATGGCTGATAATATTTATATTTGTCCCCATATATGAGATAAACTTGTCCAAATCAGATGTGGCTTTTACTGATTACAGTTCTGATGCAGATTTATTCTTAGTAACAAAAACACTGTAGTTATGTATAATTTGATGTTTTGCAGCTCAGGGAGGGAATTCTGGAGGTTCTGAGCTTCACGTGAGGCCTGGTCTGTCCATAAACTGAGAATGAGACAAGCTTGGATGTGTTTTTATCCGCAGGTGAAGACTCTGGAGACACAGGGTCAGTTTTGAGTGTAGAACCTTTTTGTAAACTGTTAGAAATAACCAGCGATCTGTGGTCTTTTTTAAAGAGAGGTCCGCGGGAAATCCTCTGACAGTAAGAGCATGTGGTCAAGTGTTCATGTCGAGACTTCGGAGGATACAGAAAAAAAGATTGTAGAAATGTGTGTTACAGCGGCAGAGCAGTGATGGAACGTAATAAAATAAAAGTGGTTAATTACTGGACATGATATAAAAAAGTGGACTATGCGAGTGTGACGTCGCCCACCGTGTTCGGCAGCACTCAAATGAAGCGATGGTAACGGTTATAGGAGCGAATTTGGTGAAATAAAAATAGCAAAAAAAAAAAGGATCATGTAGTGCAGGTTAATACAAACATTTTAAGAGCAAAATGATGAGTTACAGAAAGAGGAGCGACAATATTCCAGTGTAAATCAATGAGTGTGTATACATGCACATCAGTAACCCGGTTATGATCGGGCTTTTTTGAGTATCCCGGTTTCTTGATGGTGCATGTAAACGCAGTAACCCGGTTTCAGTAACCCAGTTATGGCAGTATCCCGGTTATTAGAAACCGGGTTACTGTAGCTGGTTTATTTCGATAGTAACCAGGTTACTTTGTGCATGTAAACGCAGTATCCCGGTTACTGCAACATAAAGTTGAGTCGCATGCGTCCAAAAGACACGTACCAAAAGTCTGCAACTCGTACTGACCTGCACTCGTGTGACGCTGAAAAGCTAAAACATGAACTATCTCCTATACTCTATACGCACGAAACACACTTACCTTCTGTCACAGAAATAACACACATAATCCACAGAGTCGTGTCATTTAGTCCAAAAGAAACTGATCGCATCAGCGGCGCAAGGAGCGAGTTGTTTTTATCGCCGCTAACAGTTTATGCTAATTAGCCAAACGGTCTTAAGTTTCGTTTCTGTAAAACGTAAACAAATGTGATCACAGCTGAATTATCTGATCAAACGGGCTGATGTAGCTCTATATAAAAGTTGAGTTTATTTATGCAGAAGATTTTAATGAAGAATCTGTTGGTTTGATGTGTGCAGTGGATTGTGGGAGATCTCGTAGCTCCTTAGCTTCTTATGCTAAAGGAGCTCACGGTTTGTATTTTTCCTGGTTAACAAAATTGATTTAAGTAAATTTTTGCTCTATTTTCAAACTTTTTTCACAAATAAACCTCATGGGACTTTAAAGGAAACACAACAGTGTGATGGGTGAGTGGTTTTGTTTGTTTGTTCGTTCACGGTGACTCTGGGCTTTGTTCAGTTGTGGCGTGTAGGGAGGGTGTGTCTGGGACCAACGGATTGTCGGCGTGTTCGCAGTGACTCAGTTGTTCAGTCGTGTTTAGAAGCGACACGTTGCGCTCGCTTTTTTGGTTCGTTCCTCCGTTCCGTTCCTCGTCGGCGTGGAGTGATGAGTGTGTCTGTGGGTGTTTTTCACTGTGCGGTCGTGCGTGTTTGCGGCTTTGTAGTTTACTGAAGTCGTGCTGGATTCGTGGCGTGCGTGTCATTTTTTGATGCAGTAAGAGGCTTAAGAGCGCGTCTAATAGCCCGGAAAATACGGTACATTGCACACCCGCCCAAAAGCTGTGTTCTCCATCCCCGCTTTCCGCCAGTCCCTCACAAGTTTCTCGCTTGCTCCAAACTTTCTTTCTGCTGCTCGATTAATGTTTCCAGCTGAATATTTCTACAGGAGACATGCGCAGTAGAGCCAAGTGACAGTGGGGTCCGGTCAAGCAGAAGTAAACAACAAGGCCAAAAATTCAAGTTAATGCATCTGATATAAAAATGTATTGAACAGATACATATGTACTCTAGTTTATGAAACTGTTGACCTTTTTTCTGTACCATTTTTGGTTCTAAAGTTCCATACGTTTTAAACAGACCATGTATGAAACATGGAACAAAAATTATTTCCCAAATTTCAAAGACCTGAAAATCATGTAAATAAATGGATGTATTTCATCATATCTTGTGTTATTCCATCTTTGAACTGTTGATGAAGGTACAGGATTTTTCAAAAAAAAAAATTATTTAAAATGATAAAAATGTTCTTGGAAGGACTGACATATTTTATATAAATAGTTTCCTTTCATTTTGAAGTAATATTAAAGTATTTGGAAGAAAAAAGTTGACAAATGATGTAAAATCCTGCACCTTCTACTTGTTTGAACAATTTTCCCTCTGTTACTTTTCCCTCCGTTACCATGACCTTTCTTAATAAAAAATCTCATGAGTCAAAAAGTAAGAGGTTTTTCAACCTAATCTTGTACCATATGGTAGAAAACTATATGAAGCAAATATTCAAACCAGTTTGTTAAGGATATGTAAGTGAGAACCAAGAGTTATCACTGTTTGGATTTATTGCCCAAAAAGTGCTGCATATTTCATTCCCTCCGTTACCGACATGAGTTTTTAATTTTTTGTCAACAACTTGAAAGAATATCACAGGTTTAACTTGACCCTGTTGGAGTGTAACTCTTTCCTACATTCTGATACTTTACTTATTTCAATAGTTCCTCTAGTTTCTGAATAAGAGACATTTGAATGTAAAAAATCTGCCCTGTTTCCCTCCGTTACCACTTGACTGGACCCCGTGGTACAGGAGGAACAGTATTAGATTCTGACACACAAGACTAGAGCCTCTCGCAGCTTCAGTCTGTAATTTTTAATATATAAGTTGCAGGAAACACCCAAACCATGAAAAAAAGTGCGACTTATAATCCAAAACATACGGTCCTTCTTGCACCTCTCTCAGTCGGTAGGTTACGGGTTTTACTCTTGATCAATCTGAGCGCCGCGTGCTTCTGTATCGCGCTCACATATTCTGGAGAGTCTTTTTAAAGCTGTTTTGTTTTAGTATTCACTCCCTGGCATCCACCAATTACTAACCGTATGTCTTTTGGATGCCGGAGTCCCATCAGGCTTTGTAACAATTTAGATAGTGGAAAAACGCGCCAGCCAAACAAGATGGTCTCAAACACATAATAATTACCGCGCAGACTCTTATTTGAACACAGCCCCGCACAGATGTAGGCAGTAAAAACATTATTAAGGTGTAGCTGTGCCGTAATGGATTCCTTGGGAGCGTTTTTTGGCTGGGTCTCGCCTCATTAGTTTTGCTGAGTTGCTTTCCTTTGATGCCGCGGTTAAATTGGATCCCCGCGCACTTTTTTTCAGACCTGCTCCGAACGCAGACGAGGTGCAGAGCCAAACCTTTAAGTGAAACTGGATCGCGTTAGTCAATACAGATTACAGCCACCGGAGGCAAAGGTTTTAATAGACGCCCGAAAACTGATTATTGGACAATTTAATGAACGATTTAAGGAGCAGTCAAGTATAATTGGGGATATTTTTGCTTCATTTTTGTCCATAATGTTTGAAGAGGTCGATAAAAAGCGTGTTTGGGTAAATAAAGCCGGGTAATGGACCTTGTCACGAAAAGAAATGATCAAGGAATTGTACTTTTGGTGATTTCTGTTGTCATTTGCGCTTCTGGTTCTTGCTTAGAGATTTTTTTTTTCTGTGAACCTGAACAATACCTGTTTTTGGGGCCTTTTCCTGATGAAATATCATCTAGAACCAGTGTTGGGAAGTTTACTTTTAAAATGTAATCCCCTACAGATTACAGATTACATACCCCAAAATGTAGTTTGTAACGTAATCCATTAAATTACTTAAAGTGAGTAATGTAATCTGAATACTTTGGATTACTTGATTTGCTGTAGAGAAGCAAAGACCAGGATATTGTAACATAAGATGTTTTGTCTGCTAAAAGAAAATAAAAAGATCTTAAATCCTGTGTTAGACATGGTTTAGTCCCGGTTTAGACCTGGTTTTAGACCTGTTTTAAACAAGGTTTAGATCTAGTTTAGACCTGATTTTAGTCCTGGTTTAGACCTGGTTTAGACCTGGTTTAGATCTAGTTTAGATCTAGTTTAGACCTGGTTTTAGACCTGGTTTAGATCTAGTTTAGACCTGGTTTTAGTCCTGGTTTAGATCTAGTTTAGACCTGATTTTAGTCCTGCTTTAGACCTGGTTTAGATCTAGTTTAGTCCTGGTTTAGTCCTGGTTTAGTTCTAGTTTAGATCTAGTTTAGACCTGGTTTTAGTCCTGGTTTAGACCTGGTTTAGATCTAGTTTAGACCTGATTTTAGTCGTGGTTTAGACCTGATTTTAGTCCTGATTTTAGTCCTGGTTTAGTCCTGGTTTAGACCTGGTTTAGATCTAGCTTAGACCTGATATAGTTTCCAGCAATGAGTGGCCCAAAATGTGGAAACAGGAAAATACCGCAGTGTTACCACTCACTGAAACAGTAACTGGAACTGAATACAGTTACTCATAATTTGTACTCTGATTACATAACTCCAGTACATGTAATCTGTTACTCCCCAACACTGTCTAGAACAGACCTGGGACAAACAGACTGTGACCGGCCCATTTCAGCAAATTTGGAATTACAAAATAAACATATACTGTAAATCTGTGGAATCATTCATTAATTTGTTTTTCAAAATAAAACAAAAAATAAGAAAATGAAAAAAAGAACTTTTTTCTTCATTATTTGTCTCCAAAACCAAAATAAAAAACGGATAACGATTCGTTTTTTCAGTTTTCAATTTTGTGTTTTTTTTTGTGTTTTTGTGAATAATGGAAAAAACGAATAACAGACTAAACCAGGACTGAACCAGAACTAAACTGGTCTCCATCCTGGTCTGGTCTTGGTCTCAGTCCTGGTTTCAGTCCTGGTCTCAGTCCTGGTCTGGTCCCAGTCTAGTCCTGGTCTCTGTCTTGATCTTGTACCAGTCTCGTCCTGGCCTCAGTCCTGGCCTCAGTCCTGGTCTGGTTCCAGTCTGGTCCCGGTCTCAGTCACGATCTCAGTCCTAAACCAGGACTAAACCAGGACTGAACCAGTACTGAGTGTCAGGAGGGCTGTCCTGACACTCAGTACTGGTTTAGGTGGCCTGTGTAAACTGTTGGGTGAACAGGACTGAGACCGGGACCCGACCAGGACTCAGAGCAGGACTGAAACCAGGACTGAGACCAGGACTGAGACTGGGACGCAGACTGGGGCAAGACCAGAACTGGAGACCAGGATGGAGACCAGGAATGAGATCAGTTTAGTCCTGGTAGACCTGGTTTAGTCCTCGTTCAATTCTGGTTTAGACCTGGTTCATTTCTGGTTCAAGTTTAGTCCTGGTTCAGTCCATCATCACAGGAAACAGTTGTTATCCATTTTTTCCATTTTTATCTAAACACAAAATCGAAAACTGAAAAAACGAATCATTATCTGTTTTTTCATTTTGGTTTTGGAGACAAATAATGAAGAAAACAGTTGTTTTTTCATTTTCTTATTTTTGGTTTTATTTTGAAAAACACATGGCTTCTCATACATATGGACTAAAGCTGCATTGCTTTTATTTTAGAGGTGTTTTTCTTTTTTTTTAAATGTCATTTTTTGTTTAACAACCTCCCTTTTTCATTGCTTAGTCATGACATAAACTCTTACTGGTCTTAACAGCTCATCAAAACAATTATATTTACTGCTTTTTATAAAGAAATACAATTAATATTACGCAGAATTGGGTCAAGCTCCTCCCTGCAGACAGATATAAGGAAGTGTCCAAAAGCATCTGACCAGAACTGAAGAAGCCGCTTGGATGAGCTGTGAAACATATTTGACCAAAATAAACTTTTGTCCAGCTGACAAATTTAATTTCTCCTTTTGCCATTACATTAGCTGGTGCTGAGACTTTCCTTTGTATTGAAATAGAGCTTAAAACTTTAGTATCGCAACAACACTGATTCAGATTTTGTTTACTTCTCAGGTACGGTCCAGAGGCGGCAGCAGCAGTGTCCAATGATCCAGCCGCGATGCAACGCCTCCAGGACCAGGCCTCCCACCAGCACCACGCCGCCGGGGGAGGGAAGCTGCCCCAGTCCGCCTCCCCGGGCCCCGGCATGCTCCAGGGACCCCCCGCCACCGGCACCAACCGCCTCTCCGCTCTGCCCCAGGGCGAGAAGATGGCCAGCGCCTTCACCGACTCTCCAGCAGGGGGCGTCGCGGCGGGGAAGGGCAACTACATGGACGTGAGGACTGCCGGACTAGTGGGGGAGCCCAGGGAGACGGCAGGGGGCGCTAGCGCGGGGGAGACGGTGGTGGACATGCGGAACGCGGAGGAGAACGAGGCCGACAACGATCTGGACGAAGACGCGAACGGTTCCAATTCCGAAATCTCCACGATCGCGAAAGAAGTGGACAAAGTGAACCAGATCATCAACAACTGCATCGACGCTTTGAAACTCGACGTCTCCGCCAGCGCTCCGCCCGCGTCCGAGAACATTCCGATCCCGCAGCCGCCGAGCTACGCCGCGTCTCAAGCGCGAAACCTGCTCCCGATGTCGCCCGCCAACCAAAACGAGCAAATTATCAAAGCCCCTTCTCCGAAAGTTCACCCGAAAATGCACCCGCCGAGCTCGCAGCTGCAAACGCACTTACCCGCGCACCCTCACCCGTCCATGGCGCCCGTCCCGCTCGTCATGCCGTTGTCGGAGCGCCCGGGGATCAGCGGCGGCGGGTTCCTCACTCCCCCGTACCGCGATCCGCCGCCAGCCAACGCGGTCCGTCCGCTGCAGAGGCAGTTAAGCGCCGACGCGAAAAACAGGCTCGGTAATCCCGCGAATAAAAACCCGAGAGGCTACAGCATGGAGGTCCCGGATCAACGCGGCGACCCGCCCAAGTACCAGGAGAAGCCGAGCCCGTTGGCGTGTAAGAAGGGCGAGCGCGGTTGCAGCGGGAGCGCCGTCAACGGGGGCGGGGTGAGCGTGAACGGAGCGAACATGGCGTGCACTAACGGTAAAAGCAGCGGTTGCGGCGGTCCCAAAGTCGCTCAGAGCACCGCGCAGCACTTAGAAGTACAGCCCGACTACCACAGCTCGGAGCACCGGCATTCCTTCCCGGCGCTGTACTACGAAAACGCCGACGACTCGCCAGATTCCGCGCAGAAGGCGAATTTCCTGAAGCCGATCGGGCGCGCCAAACGGGAGGCGACCATGGCGTACTCGCAGCTCTCGCCGTCCCGACACCACAACTACAACTCCGGTTACTCCTCCAGTCCGGAATATTCCTCGGAGAGCACACTTCGGATTTGGGAGCGGTTTAAGCCTTACCGGAAGAGCCCGAGGGAGGAGGCGGCCGCGTACATCGCCGCCGGTCACGCGCTGAGGAAAAAAGTCCAGTTCGCGAAAGATGAGGACCTCCACGATATTTTGGACTACTGGAAAGGAGTGTCGGCGCAACAAAAGCTGTGAGCAGGAGGTGGGTTAGAATAGCGTAAACTAAAGCATTTTAAATATTTTACCGTCAAATGTAGCAAGCAACTTATCCTCCTTTATGAGTTGTACAGTAACGGGTCGATAAAGCGCTGGTATTTTTTATGTTTGGGAAATTTAATAACTGATTTTGGTATTTATTTATCTTGTTCTACTCAAAAAGTCTGGAGGTTTTTGTCCCTTTTTCAGCACGATTCAGAGTTTGCAGATGCACTTCATTCTGGTTTTTGATTTGGTTTGTTTTTTTGTTTACGTCAGATGCCCTTTCACGTGGTAATTCTGCCTTACAATCTAAACTCGGACCAACGCAAAGAAAACAGACGAATGCGTACGGACTGGGTTTTGTGGCTTGATGTTATACATTTGAACTTCTTGGGTTCTTTTTAAAGACAATGCAGTAAAGTGTGTTTACCTTGTTGACACGCCTACAGGAAGTAACAACAGCTGATATACGACACGTCACCACCAACACCGGTGACAGTTCTGAAGATGCAGCAGCAGCCGAAACATGTCAACAAGGTAAACACACTTTACTGCATTGTCTTTAAAAAGAACCCAAGAAGTTAAAGTATATAAGAAGACAAAATGAACATCTTTTGGTTATACATTTGAGTTTTTGTTTTTGTTTTAGATTTCAAATTAACAAAATCATTTTTATTCAAACTATAGATTCGTAAAGAGACAAAAGAGAAGCTTGTACTTCTGAGTGTGAAGTGAAGTGTGGCCACAGATCACACAAGAGTCGACTGGACTGGTGAGGATTAGGGTTATTTATTATTTTAGTTTTAGTTTGAACTGTAGGGGGCGCTCCATGAGTTAAATTGAGATTAAATAACTTTGGCTGTAGCTGCTCTTTTGATATAACATCATAATACTGCTCAATGTAATATAACCGTCTGCTTATGAGATTAGTTTTTACTTTATTGTGTCTTAACGTTCACATTTGACACTTTTATACTTCATTGGTAACCAGAGGTGGGGATTTGGAAGTTGTGACTTGGTCTCAAGTCAGAATTTAGTCACTATCTTTAGGACTTGAGATTTGACTTGATAAAATGGACCAAGACTTGGGACTTGACTCGGACTTGAGGCCTGTGGCTTGAGAAGCACTTTTAAATCTGAATTCTTTCTATTCTGACAGTAATGATTCACACTAAGATCTTGTCAAGACATTTAAATAAGAAAAAATTACAAAAAGAAAAAATTACATTTTTACAACCCTTACATACTCTAAAAATACTCATATATAAATATACTATGGTTTTGTTTTTTGTTTTTTTTAAGTACAATTCATTTTAAAAGTCAAATAAATTGCAAAAAGTACTTTTGGTTTAAAGAGTTGAAATGACTTGAAGCTCAAAGCAGACGACTTGGACTTGACTTGGACTTATGGGCCAGTGACTCGAGACAAAAATCAAGATCAAGAAATGATACAGTAAAGAAGTAATTAAATTAAATATAATGTAAACTGTAAATTAAACAAAAGGGATCTAAAATATTTACAGAAAAGGTCATTTACAAGGATTTAAATAAAAGAGTAACAAAGGGCAGGGTTAAGTAAGAAAAGTAATTATACAATAACAGACTTGAGAAACAACACAAAGTATCGTAGTTTTCAGACTATAAGTCGCACCGGACTATAAGTGGCTTTTTGGGGGGAAATTTATTTTATAGAATTCAGAGCCCAGGAACATTTCATACTGAAAGTCAAGCTACAGCATAAACAACAGAACAGAACAAGTTTAACAAACTCTCCATCTCACTCCAAATCACTAAATCCATTCAATTCTTCATCCTCGGTGTCACTTCTGAGCAACTCGGCCTCGATGTCCAGAGGTAAACTGAGCGCCACTTCCTCTTCTGTGTCGCGGGACCTGGGGACACATGGCTCCAAACTGGGACTGTCTGTTCACTCCAACTACTACAATACGACTATTTTGTTTTTAAAAAGAACCTAAGAAGTTAATATAAAAGGTTGATCTGATGGCTGGAGGGGCCCTTTACATTTCCACATTTTACCTATGCCAGAAAACCTCACTGTTATGTTCCATTTTTGTTCATTTTACCCACGTGTGTAGCTTGACCGAATACTAACCCGGGACAGCCCCAGTTCTGAGCCCTGTGATTTCTCAGACTTTTATATAAGAAATGTCCCTATTTTTGACTAATCTGATCCCTGCCAACAGTAAAGATACTCATAAACTGTCATTTGTTTAGGTAAAATACAGAAAAGCTACTTAAAAACGACCAAAACACAAAGAAAATGTGACTATATCAACTCACATTTTTGTCACGAATGGATCTGCAGAACAGTTTTCCTTATTTACGCACTCGTTTGACAAATTTATTGTTACCGAACACCAAAAAACAAGGACATCCCGGTGTTTTATTTTGAAAATCTTGTCGTCCTATACCATATCAGCCTCGTTTTAACCCGCTCCTTCACCAGTCCCATCAAACTCTGTCTCTCTCTTTCTCTCTTCGGCGTCTTCTCTTTTCTTCGCCGTCGCACCTGCTCCTGGCGCCAGCGCGGTTTTCCGGATAATACGAGCGGATGAGGAATTAGCCACCTTTGTTTGGGTTCGGTCTCGCTTCAGGGGGAGGACATTACCAGATGCTAATCGCGCTAATTGTTCTTCGCGGTGTTTAGAGGAGAGACGCGACGCCGGTGGGTGGGCTGCACATCTGAAACGGCTTTTACACCAACCCGACGAGGAACGTGCGCCGGGATGTTTACCCAGGAAGTTCAGCTGAAAAGACTCGACAGACTCGACAGAGCTGATGTTTCTGTGCTCGTTTTTAACAAATTCAGATCTGTTTAGGTTCAACACGAGACTTAGAGATGTTGTACAGTTGTAGGGAGTATTATCTGTCACATAAGGGTGAGTTGTTGTACAATTGTAGGGAGTATTATCTGTTACATACAGACAAGTTGTTGTAAAGTTGTAGGGAGTATTATCTGTTGCATGAGGGTGAGTTGTTCTACAATTGTAGGGAGTATTATCTGTTACATACAGACAAGTTGTTGTACAGTTGTAGGGAGTATTATCTGTTACATAATAGTGAGTTGTACAGTTGTAGGGAGTATTATCTGTTACATAATAGTGAGTTGAATAGTTGTAGGGAGTATTATCTGTTACATAAGGATGAGTTGTTGTACAGTTGTAGGGAGTATTATCTGTTACATAAGGATGAGTTGTTGTACAGTTGTAGGGAGTATTATCTGTTACGTAAGGCTGAGTTGTTCTACAATTGTAGGGAGTATTATCTGTTACATACAGAGAAGTTGTTGTAAAGTTCTAGGGAGTATTATCTGTTGCATGAGGGTGAGTTGTTGTACAGTTGTAGGGAGCATTATCTGTTACATAAGGGTGAGTTCTACAGTTGTAGGGAGTATTATCTGTTGCATGAGGGTGAGTTGTTGTACAGTTGTGGGGAGTATTATCGGTTACATCCACATGAGTTGCACAGTCGTAGGGAGCATTATCTGTTACATACAGGTGAGTTGTTATACTTTTTTAGGGAGTATTATGTTACGTAAGTCAGTTGTACAGTTGTAGGGAGTATTATCTGTTACATAAGGGTGAGTTCTACAGTTGTAGGGAGTATTATCTGTTACATCCACATGAGTTGCACAGTTGTAGGGAGTATTATGTTACATAAGTCAGTTGTACAGTTATCTGTTACATAAGGGTGAATTATACAGTTGTAGGGAGTATTATCTCTTACATAAGAATGAGTTGTTGTACAGTTGTAGGGAGTATTATCTGTTGTTGTACAGTTGTAGGGAGTATTATCTGTCACATACACATGAGTTGTACAGTTGTAGGGAGCATTATATGTTACATAAAGCTGAGTTGTACAGTTGTAGGGAGTATTATCTGTTACATACACATGAGTTGTACAGTTGTAGGGAGTATTATCTGTTACATACACATGAGTTGTACAGTTGTAGGGATTATTATCTGTTACATACGGACAAGTTGTTGTAAAGTTGTAGGGAGTATTATTTGTTACATAAGCATGAGTTGCTGTACAGTTGTAGGGATTATTATCTGTTACATACGGACAAGTTGTTGTAAAGTTGTAGGGAGTATTATTTGTTACATAAGCATGAGTTGCTGTACAGTTGTAGGGAGTATTATCTGTTGTTGTACAGTAGGGAGTATTATCTGTCACATACACATGAGTTGTACAGTTGTAGGGAGTATTATCTGTTACATAAGGCTGAGTTGTTAAGGTCACAAGAGTTAAGGATCTAATATTTTTTGTTTGTTTTAAATTGTTAATTACTACGGCAACAGTTCATCATTTTGGATATTTACACGACAGATGTTCCGTGCGGTGGACGAGGTGGTTGCGAGTTCGAGTCCTGACAGTTTTTCGCGTCTTCCTCTTGAACTGATAAAGACGCCGTTGACGTGAGCCGATAAAACGTAATCTTCATTTAAATGAGCCTCGCCCGGAGACGACAACAGCCTCCGTCTCTTTATCTGAGAGAAAGTGTCTGTGCAGCCGACTCTGCCGCCTCCCGCTCCAGATGGACTCACAGAACATATGCTCTGCCCGCGTGGGAGGCATGTACATGTGTTACTATGGCAAAATGTTTACCCTGGCTCTTTCTGTGAGTAAAAGTAGAAGTAGAAGTGCTGTGAATTTTACTTTTACTTCACTACTGTCCTTTTCAAAAATGAAGTCGGCTAAAAAATCCAAAGTATTTTTCGTACTTTGAGCAAACAGAAATAGAGAAATAAAAACAGTGAGGAAAAGAACATCGATTTAAGTGTTTGGGTGGTGTCTCGGTCTTGTCACGGACTCGAGGTCTGACTCTCGGCAAGTCATGTCCACTGCTGCTGCTCTGCAACGAAATTCCTTAAAAGGACACAACCTGTATCTGCAAAAGATGACCTCAAAAGCATCATGTTTCACACAGCGGTACCTTTAAACATACATAAGATTTCAAGGCAAGGCACTTGGTACAGCCTTCAGCCTCGACATTTTGGCCTTCACTTGAATGAAGCTGAGCACTGTGAGTTAGAGCTGCGTATCGTTAAGAAGTTGCCGATACGATACATCCCTCGATACATTGGCCACGATACGATACATCCCTTGATACATTGGCCACGATACGATACATCCCTCGATACATTGGCCACGATACGATACATACCTCGATACATTGGCCACGATACGATACATCCCTCGATACATTGGCCACGATACGATACATACCTCGATACATTGGCCACGATACGATACATCCCTTGATACATTGGCCACGATACGATACATACCTCGATACATTGGCCACGATACGATACATACCTCGATACATTGGCCACGATACGATACATCCCTTGATACATTGGCCATACGATACATAACTTGATACATTGGCCACGATACGATACATCCCTCGATACATTGGCCACGATACGATACATAACTTGATACATTGGCCACGATACGATACATCCCTCGATACATTGGCCACGATACGATACATAACTTGATACATTGGCCACGATTCGATACATAACTTGATACATTGGCCACGATACGATACATAACTTGACACATTGGCCACGATTCGATACATAACTTGATACATTGGCCACGATTCGATACATAACTTGATACATTGGCCACGATTCGATACATACCTCGATACATTGGCCACGATACGATACATCCCTTGATACAGTGCAGTTCGATACGATATATTTCAAATCAGTTCGATTCAGTAAAAATATCATGTCTGTGATACTTAAAGTAGGGTGACCGAACGTCCGTTTTTCCCCGGACATGTCTGTATTTTGCGTCCTGTCCTGGGCGTGAGGGTTTTTTTTTTATAAAGTGATGCAAATGTCCGAGTTTTCAGTACCGTTCATTAAACTGAGCGTCTCTCGTAGCGTCTGTGACTCAGAAGGAGCGAGACACAAACAGTCGGTCAGTCTGCAACACGCCGAAGCACAAATGCACATTTAACAGTGACTTGTACAAGAAATTCTCCGTTTTCCATCCCGGTTGGGACAAGTGTGAGTCCATGTGCACAGGTTGTGAGGTGAGAGTTCAGTGTCCCTCGTTTATCGCGGGGGTTACGTTCTAAAAATAAACCGCTAAGTATTCAACTTTATATTTTACAATTATTCTGTCTGTTTTAAGTCTGTAAAACCCCTCACCACACACAGGACTGATTCCAGGACTGAAGAGGAGGACTAATCCAGGACTGAACTAGGACTAAAACAGGACTAAACCAGGACTAAACCAGAAGTGAAACAGGACTCACTGTCGGGACGGGCTCGGAGGTGACGCAGGAGAAAGGACCGGCTCAGCTCCGCACCTCACGGAGTTAAACGCAGCAATTGCCCGATCGCGTTTTGCGGACAAACTGCTCGGCGTTTTCTCTCTTAAGTCCAAGATTAGTCCTGGTTTAGACCTGGTTTAGTCCTGACCCACACGTGTGTAATTACTACCCTCCTGTAATACACGATACGCGCTCATACGGTGTACAAAAAAAAAAAAAAAAGTAGGCAAAATTGCACCAAAAAAACCTCGCGAAACAGTGAGACCACGAAAGATGAACCACAATATAGCGAAGAACAAGTTTTCACAAACGGAAATATGGTCACCCTAACGATCTTTGTTAAACCACGTCTTGTGCAAAGTTCATATGAAACACAAACATTTTAATCATCAAAACAGTAAAAATGTCAAATGTGTCGCATAAACGAGTTTCCTTCCACTAAACAAACACCAAAACTGTAGCCGTGTAACGAAATAATTGAGTAAAATAAACCAAAAAAATACTCTTGGCGATATATCGATACAGCAGTCCCCGATATCGATACTGTTTCATCACATTAAAGGTTGTATAGAGGATTTTCCAAGGAAGGAGAAATCCAGCGACTGTTTGTCCTTTTTCAAATGTTGCTCCTGCGTGAAACCACCCCCCTCCCCTACAGCTCCTACGTAGAAACACCTCCTCCCTCCTCCTCCTTACGCCAGAAACAGGTTTGTTTACAGCCGGTGCTGCACATGACTTGTAAACAACTAACTACAGTGTTGGTTAGACAAGACGGAGAAGTGAGGAGCGGGGGGAGCGGGTGTGTGGACATTTCGTTCGCGGACGAGAAGTGAGGAGCAGGGAGAAGAGCGGAGCAGGGAGACAGGAGAGAGGAGAGAGGAGCGGTGCGCGGAGATTCAGTGCCCGGAGAAGTGAGGAGGAGGGGGAAGAGCGGAACGGGCAGCGGGGAGAGGAGCAGGAAAGGGGTGCAGAGAAGAGTGCGAATGAACTAGCTACAACACGCAGCAAGCAAGCGGACTCTTTCTTTGCCTTGAAAATTACGTTTTCAGACATAGGATATCGCTTTCGTGTCCTGAAAAACGTTTGTCTAGCTCTTGGAAATAAAGTACGTTTTCATAATAAGCAGAAGTTTCCTGTCCAGGAGTAATTTGTGGACCATTGGTTCAGTCTTTAGACCCTTCGTCTGCTTCAGTCGCGCCATCGCTGGAATGAATCTCCAAGAATCACCTTAGTTTGGCTTCGCTGCTTTTCCCCTTGTCTTCTTCTTTCAGCGACCTCAAAAACGGACTTTCTTTTGCGGCGAACTGCTCCTGGATTCTTGTCGCCATTGCAACAAACTTTGTGCGAACTGCGAGGAAGATATAGGTCAAAAAAGCCGCTAAGAACTGTTGCGTTGGTGGAGTAAACAGCGTCTGTGCGTCTTGCGTCTGTGGACTGTGTGACAGTCGTACGTAAACCACGTAACGGCGGCGCAGGCAAGTCAGTTACACTAGAAACGTAGGGAGTTTGATTGACAGCCTGTCAGCTCACAGATAACGAGGCAGTGTCGTTATCTATTGGCAAATGTTTAGCTCCACCACGTCCAGAGTTGATGAATTTTTATTCTCTTTTTTTTGGTCATCATAATTACAAGGCGACTGCATCTATAATCTATCACTGACAACTTGAAACAAAAAAAAAAATCCTCCATACAACCTTTAAACGATGCGATATATTGATATTTTGATGTTTTTGCACACGTCCTCCCCGTGTTACTGCGGCAGAGTGGTTAGCCCGTGTCCTCCTCTTCATCCTTCGTCTTATTATTATTATTAAAATACTTCTCGGGCGCAGTAACGGTCTCTATCTGGAAACACAGCTTATGTATTTTCAAATTAAAATGTAAAGCTGTAATGACTTAAAGGCCTCTGGGAATATCGGCTTTTTCTCTTTAATTTGAACATTATAATTACTAAAAGAACACGAGCTCGGGCTGTCATTACGCACTCACTTTATTACTTATTTTTCAAGATAAACACTGAGTACATGTGTTTATTTTCATACATTCGTCTCGCCTGAAACCGTAACTTGAATAGTCGTGGTTTCATTTACTCCAAGACGCAAAAGACACATTGTGGAACATTTACCGGATGAGCTGTTGTTAAATAGTTTGTGATGTTGATGAGAGAAACGTACAAATAATCCTCATTAATTAAGAATAATCTTCGACTTAAGTTGACAAGAACCGCTCTGTTTGAAACGGACGATTTCTGCCAAATACGGTGTTAAATTTTACTCAAGCTGAACCAGGTCTGAACCAGGTCTAAACCAGGACTAAACCAGGTCTGAACCAGATCTAAACAAGGACTAAACCAGGTCTGACCAGGTCTGAACCAGGTTTGAACCAGGACTAAACCAGGTCTGAACCAGATCTAAACCAGGACTAAACCAGGTCTGAACCAGGTCTGAACCAGGTCTAAACAAGGACTAAACCAGGACTAAACCAGGTCTGTACCAGGACTGAACCGAGTCTGATCCAAGTCTAAACCAAGTCTGAACCTGGACTAAACTGGACTAAACTAAACCAGGCTAACTAAAACCAGGACTAAACCAAGTCTAAACCAGGTCTGAACCAGGAACTAAACTAAACCAGGACTAAACCAGGTCTGTACCAGGACTGAACCAGTCTGATCCAAGTCTAAACCAAGTCTGAACCTGGACTGAACTAGGCCTAAATCAGGACTAAACCAAGTCTAAACCAGGTCTGAACCAGGACTAAACCAGGACTAAACTAGGCCTAAACCAGGACTAAACCAAGTCTAAACCAGGTCTATACCAGGACTGAACCAGGTGTGAACCAGGACTAAACCAGGACTAAGATGTTAATAATAGTTTTAGAGTAAAGTATGAATTAAATTTTTCTGTCGCTGTGGACAAAACAAAATCCAGGTCCTCTAAAAAAGTAAAAGTCGCACAAAGAAAAGTAGAGTTAAAAGGCCTTTATTTTATTTTCCGGTGCTGCATTATCCATGAGTGTTTCCATGGAGACGTTTGAAGAATCCCTCAGTCGTCCAGGTAGAATCCAGGACGAGGAGAAAAATCTGTTTGTCGACTAAAAACTAAAACTAACTTTTGTCCAGTCGACAAACTGATTTTTCTCCTCGCCATCTCCATGGAGATGTTTTTGCTCTCACTAGAACAGACGTGTCAATCTCAGGCCCAGGGGCTAAATTTGGCCCACGATATAATTATATTTGGCCTGTGAGATCATATCAAATCTGTATTAGAGCTGCCCACCGGCTACAGATTACAGACTATAGAGACATTATTTAGTTAAAATGTTGTTATTACTTTCTGTAAACACTGTGGAACATTCTAGAACAGGAGTGTCAAACTCAAATTCACAGAGGCCAAATTTAAAAACTGGGACTAAGTCGTGGGCCAAACTAATTATTTATTGAAAAAGTCCAATGACATCTGCATGTTTTCTCTTCTTTTGAGACATGTATGTTAAACCTTTTCTTATTAAAATAAATGTTTAATAATAGTTTTGCTTAAACATTGAATCAAGAATAAGCAGAATATAGGCGAGTTTCAGCTGACGTCATTGTTATTAAAAGCCCGCGTTGCTGCTGGGAAATATTTTGGTCAGAGGCAAGAAACACGGTAGCGTCAAACACAGAGCGTAACCTCGCGTATTTATCCCCGATAATGGTAAATTCCTGCTGCATTATCGGATGCACAAATAGAACTAACGGTGAATTAAACGTCTTTCAAACATCCGCAGAGCAAACGTAGAAGATCCTAACAAACCGTGGACTCCAACAAGTTCAACAACACATCGAGACTCTTGGAGGTTTTCATCTTTTCTGCTGTGAATGGCCCAGGAGTTTCCACCAAGTCATTGTGGATGTCGCCCAAGTGAATATTTGTCCAGGTAGTTGGCGATTCTGACCAGAAATTTGGTTTGGTCCACCTTTTGTCGGGGTTGAAAAGGGTGATTTGTCGTCCGTCGATGCTTATGACCAATTTCTGGTCAAATGGTCTTGGGTCCTCTGCCGTTAGACTGGATAAATAACCGGGATCAATACCCTTTACGTGCTTTCTCGCTCCGTCCGTCATGTTGAATTAGTGTTTTTTGCCGCCGACCGAAATAATTCCCAGCATGCAACGCGCGCTTTTATCAACAATGAAACTCGCCTATATGATCGCACTTGTCCAGTGTCAGACCTCGAGTGAGAGACAAGACCGAGTCCAAACGCGATCGAGTCCGAGACGAGTACTAGGACACTGTGATCTACCCACACGACCTTGGGGATCGACTGGTAGATCGCGATCGACGTATTGAGCATCACTGCTTTACACCTTTCTATCTCTATGGACCCAAACCAGACCAAGTTACAGGTCAGATCTGTGGAGCGGCAGAAGCAGAGGAAAGACAATAGATCTATAGAATCGAGCAGGTGACAAACCGCAAACCGAAAAGTTACACAGTTGTACTTCGCCTTTAAAGCCAAAACCAGAGCGTACGTTTCTCTTGAGATGTGTGTTTGTGCAGATTCGAGTGCGTCGCCGCGTTCTGGCC
Organism: Boleophthalmus pectinirostris; assembly: GCF_026225935.1. Classification (NCBI taxonomy): domain Eukaryota; kingdom Metazoa; phylum Chordata; class Actinopteri; order Gobiiformes; family Gobiidae; genus Boleophthalmus; species Boleophthalmus pectinirostris. The sequence continues at coordinate 39,770,167 of NW_026571190.1, read as the reverse complement.
GTGTTACATAACTCTGTGAGAATGAGCGGAGCGTTATTGGAAACACAAATCAATGAGGATGAGAAATGCCGGGGCCGTGTGTGTGTGTGTGTGTGTGTGTGTGTGTGTGTGTCTCGGTGGACGCAGAGTGTGTTTATTAAAATGGAGAGAGATCAAAACGAAATATCGAGGAGCATTTGTTTCCTCGGCGCGGCGTCCCCCCTGGAGCCACTGTCCTGCTCTTCTATGTGCGCCACGGACATTTGTATTAAAGACGTTCCGCGCTCGTGGCCGTGCACTTATAATCCATGACACCAGCGGATCGTTATGTTTTACTTTGGACGTTTTAAATCGCAATATTGATCTGAAGCAACTTAAAGCGCCCGTATTACGCTGTTTTCTGGTATTTTCTGGCTACGTGATCATGTTTCCTCATCACCTGGAGTTGTGTTTTGGTTGCATATTTAGGCGGAGTTCTTCTCTCAAATGGAAAACACGTCATTCGGTAATACAGGAAGTGCTCTGTCTCACTTTCATTAGAAGCATTTGGATGATTTCAGCTCTGGAATCGCCAATCTCTACCGAACTGAGGTTACGTTTACACTGAAACGAATCACTGTATAGGAAAAGATTTGAGTCCAGACAGGTCATTTCTGTGTCCGAGATTGTTCCATCTCCGGAGCCGTTTTCCATCGGATTATGAGAAAAGTTTATGAATAATCCAGAGAGATAATTAGGGATTATTCATACATTTTTCTTATGGCGTCTTGTCGTCTCCGGGTGGGTGGGGAGTCCCTGTCTCAAGTGGAGGAGTTCAAGTATCTCGGGGTCTTGTTCTCGAGCGAGGGGAGGATGGAGCGTGAGATTGACAGGCGGGTCGGTGCAGCGTCGGCAGTGATGCGGTCGCTGTATCGGACCGTTGTGGTGAAGAGGAGCTGAGTCGAAAGGCGAAGCTCTCGATTTACCGCTCAGTCTACGTTCCTACTCTCACCTCTGGTCATGAGCTCTGGGTAGTGACCGAAAGGACGAGATCGCAGATACAAGCGCTCGAAATGAGTTTCCTCCGCAGGGTGTCTGGGCGTCTCCCTTAGAGACAGGGTGAGGAGCTCAGTCACACGGGAGGAGCTCGGAGTAGAGCCGCTGATGCCTCCTGGGTGCCTCCCTCTGGAGGTGTTCTGGGCATGTCCCACCGGGAGGAGGCCCCGGCGGTGAATTACTTGGCGGCGCACAGACCTACATCAGAGTATCAGTGTTTTCAGGCGTCCACACGGTGTCGGATCAGATCTGTACGAACATGAATTCGTGGGAGTTGGAGGCACCAGATCGTTCCGTCTCTGGAGCCGTTTTCAGTCGGATTAGTTTGAACGAACACTGCATCCACAATGAAAACCACTCGAATACGAACTAGTGTGGAGAAAAATGTGTGAATAATCGTTATTAATAATAGTTTAGAGTAAAGTGTATTGAACTTTTCTGGTGCTGTGGACACAACTAAATCCAGGCACTCCATAAAAAGTAGAAGTCGCACGTGGAAAGTAGGTGTTAACTTGGAAACTAACACTGGAACAGAGCATTTAGATCTTTGAAGATAATGATAAAAATAATAACAAGTCTTTCTTTATAACACACTTTTAAAAACAAGTTTTACAAAGTGATGTATAAGCAGTGTGGTGAAGCTGGCCAAAGTAGGAGGCAGAGTCAAAAATGTCCATTTCACCAAAAGTTATATTTTCCTGAGTTCACCAGGACTTTGTGACAAAAAAAAAACAATATTTACACAAAAATAACTGTGCTTAAATCTATTCAAAGCAACAGAAATTAATGAAACAAAGGAGAAACCCACGTGTACATGGGCGACACTGAGACACGCTGAACTGCAACAAATTTATAGTTTCCCCCCACAGGAAGTACCTCCCTCCCTCCAGGTCAGAGCAAACAAACTCAGGTCGTCTCTTCTGGCCATTTTACATATTTCCAAAGTGTTCTGTTTGTTATTATTTTATATTCTGCTTGTTCTGGATTCAATGTTTAAGCAGAATTATTATTAAATGTGTATTTTAATAAGAAAAGGTTTAACATTACAGATCCCGAAAGAAGAGAAAACATGCAGATGGTGCAGAAATTCTTCAATAAATATTTAGTTTGGCCCACGACTTAGTCCCAGTTTTTAATTTTGGCCCAATGTGCATGTGAATTTAACTCTCACGTCTTAGCTCATATTGGTTATTTTGAATTTTGAGCATATTCTGTAATGATTTTGACAAGATATTCTCTAGAACAGGGTTAAAAGCTCTTAAAAGTCAATTTTTCTACTCATTTTTCTCAGTGTAGCGCCACCTATGTTTCAGAGTACAGCTTTACTCACCGGTCCAGTCTCTTGTTCTCTTTGTTTGATCAAAATTAAGAGTTAAAAATAAATTTGCTTTTGTTTTTTTTCTCTTTTGATATTCTCACAATCAATGTTTCGTCAATGAATTCTGTTTTCGTGTCGGTTTAGGTTTCATATTTTTGTCCAAAATTTCCAAAAAGCTCCAAAAGTTGACAATTAAAATATCAAAATTTCACTTTTTTGTTTGAGAATATTTTTAAAGCATTTCTTTTAAGAGGGCAGGACTCATGAGGAGTACAGACGCATGAATGTTCAAACAAACTCTCCAGGTTCAGACAAAAAGGAAGAAAATTACTGCCCTCTAGTGGCTGAAGTCAAAACAGCCCCTGCTAAAACAGAAAGACTGCCCCCTAGTGTTTTCTCTGTGTCCTGCCCTCTGAAAATTAACAGTTTTAATTATTTTTAAGTGTCAGAAGTGAAGTTTGTGTCTCATGAATGACCAACAGGGGGCGACGTCACATTTAAGCTGAGAATCTTGCCACAAAACCAAATAAAACGAAGTGAGTTTTTTACAGTAAATTGTGTTAAAAGGGACAAATCTCCAGAACTGAATTTCTTGTTTTTTCCTCTTTGCAAACTATTGTATTATCCTCTATATAAAAGAATCTATTTATGTTGTACAAATATAAAATGCATTTTTACTTCTGGTGCATCAGGAGCTCGTGTTCGGGGCCATTCGAGAATTTCGTGCCATAATTTCGCAAACTGGGAAAGTCCTGCTTCGCTTTTTGGAGTTTCGCAGAAGAACGGCTCACAAAACGAACACTGTACACAGTTTTTGACACAAATTACGTATAGATACTTTGCAGAGGATGCTAACTGGAGGCTCTACTCTGTCTGAAGGTTTGTTACTCAACTTTAATCTGAGTTTTGTTCTAACGCAAAAATCTAATTCCTAAACAGAAACATGAACAATTCTCCTGAAAATGTGCTTTTTAAATCAATTTTGTGTTTTTTCTTGAGTTTTCAGACAACCTTGCAACTTTTTTGACAGTGTTTGCTACCGTGTGCATTGTATCACCATGGTAACTGCTGAAAATTCCACCATAGAGATGCATGTAGAACCCCCCTCCAGGTTTATGTCACTGCAAAGTATCAATTTTACCTCAAAATTTCTATAATATGCAGATTTCTTTTTGGGGTTGTAGTTGTATTTTTGGATGTTTTAAATTTCAGAAACGCCAATTGGCTTTAAATTTCACCCAAAACTTAAATTTAAAAAAATAAAAACGTGATTTTAATGAGATCAAGAGTCTGTTTTGGTTGAATCACTGTGTACAAAGGATTGAGAGAGAAAAAAAAACTAGTTGTTATTTTTGAATGAAAGCTTCTCCAGAAATTTTTCCAGAAATGCCATAAAATTGGTTTTATATTTCGCCAAAATGATTTAACCTTTTGACTGAATTTTTGCTGTTAAGAGTTTGATGATTTTTTTTCCTGGTTTTGTTTCGTTTTTAGCTCCAAAGAGGAAGCAGGACTTAAGCTGAAGCTGAGACGACGGTGGAAACGTGACTGGGTTTTTCACAGACCTGATGGTGGTGGTTTCAAGTACAGAGTTTTATTTTAAACAGGACGTTTCATACATGTAACTGTCTTATTTTACCTTTTTAATTTTCCCATCAAATTAAATCGTAGACATCTTAAAACTGATCAGATTTAACTTTACCCTTAAGTGGCACGAGTCTGATTTTAACAGGTCTAAAACAGGTCTAAACTAGAACTAAACCAGGACTGAGTGCCGCGATGGGCCCAGAGGTGCGCCCACGTAGACTGTCGGGTGACCACAGGCAGAAGGACCGGTGCAGAACTCCACGACTCAAGGGGCTTTGAGCAGCCATCACCTTGCTCCACGGGCTCAGGGTTCTCTCTCTCTCAAGTCCAAGGTTTGCCCTGGTTTAGTCCTGATTTAGACCTGGTTTAGATCTGGTGTTGTCCTGGTTCAGACCTGGTTTAGTCCTGGTTTAGACCTGGTTTAGACCTGGTTTAGTCCTAGTTTAGTCCTGGTTTAGTCCTGGTTTAGGGTTTACCTGGTTTTAGACCTGGTTTAGACCTGGTTTAGTCCAGGTTTAGTCCGGGTTTAGATCTGGTTTAGTCCTGGTTTAGTCCTGGATTAGTCCTGGTTTAGACCTGGTTTAGTCCTGGTTTAGTCCTGGATTAGTCTGGGTCTAGACCTGGTTTAGACCTGGTTTAGTCCTGGCTCAGACCTGGTTTAGTCCTGGTTTAGTCCTGGATTAGTCCTGGTTTAGAGTTTAGACCTGGTTTAGACCTGGTTTAGACCTGGTTTAGTCCTGGTTTAGACCTGGTTTAGTCCTGGTTTAGTGGTTTAGTCCTGGTTTAGACCTGGTTTAGACCTGGTTTAGTCCTGGTTTAGTCCTGGTTTAGTCCTGGGTTTAGACCTGGTTTAGTCCTGGTTTAGACCTGGTTTAGACCTGGTTTAGACCTGGTTTAGTCCTGGTTTAGTCCTGGATTAGTCCTGGTTTAGACCTGGTTTTAGTCCTGGTTTAGTCCTGGTTTAGTCCTTTAGTCCTGGTTTAGACCTGGTTTAGACCTGGTTTAGTCCTGGTTTAGACCTGGTTTAGACCTGGTTTAGACCTGGTTTAGACCTGGTTTAGACCTGGTTTACTCTGCCTGGCAACAAGTGACGGCTGAAATGTGATGGTCAAACGCTTTAATATGAAAACACATGTGGAAGCAGCACAAGCATCAGAAAAACTGTGAAAGGAAGAGGACAGAACATGTGGAATTATTTAATAATAATATAATCAACACCAGTCTGAGATTCAGAGATGTTTTTAGGCAGACAGTCCGCCACGGGATTTTAAACAGTATAAATGACGTAGATTCTGCCTTAAATCTGTCATATCTGCACATCTGGTTCACTTTTCATGTTCTTAAATCATCAGAAATGTTCCTTGGAGATGTTTGTGAAAAACAGACTTCATTATAAAACCTGCGCGTGTAACGTTTAGTGACACTGACACTTTAAATGACGTGACAAAGATAAAATAACGAAAACACTCTGACTAATGCGCAGATGTTAAAATCACTCACCTCAAGTCAACTTCAGTTTGTGATTTAATTTTCTACAATCCACATTTCTAAACCGTCAATTAATCGCAAAATATAAAACATGAGAAGAGTGTTTTTCAGAAAGTGTTTCTCTTCAGTCGACTTTCTCTTTCTCTCTCTAATTACCTGGTTTAGTCCTGGTTTAGTCCTGGTTTAGTCCTGGTTTAGTCCTGGTTTAGACCTGGTTTAGTCCCCTGGTTTAGTCCTGGTTTAGACCTGGTTTAGTCCTGGTTTAGTCCTGGTTTAGTCCTGGTTTAGACCTGGTTTAGTCCTGGTTTAGACCTGGTTTAGTCCTGGTTTAGACCTGGTTTAGTCCTGGTTTAGTCCTGGTTTAGACCTGGTTTAGACCTGGTTTAGACCTGGTTTAGTCCTGGTTTTAGACCTGGTTTAGTCCTGGATTAGTCCTGGTTTAGACCTGGTTTAGTCCTGGTTTACCTGGTTTAGTCCTGGTTTAGTCCTGGTTTAGTCCTGGTTTAGTCCTGGTTTAGACCTGGTTTAGTCCTGGTTTAGTCCTGGTTTAGTCCTGGTTAGTCCTGGTTTAGTCCTGGTTTAGTCCTGGTTTAGACCTGGTTTAGACCTGGTTTAGACCTGGTTTAGTCCTGGTTTAGTCCTGGTTTAGTCCCTGGTTTAGTCCTGGTTTAGTCCTGGTTTAGACCTGGTTTAGACCTGGTTTAGTCCTGGTTTAGTCCTGGTTTAGAGGTTTAGTCCTGGTTTAGTCCTAGTCCTGGTTTAGAGTCCTGGTTTAGTCCTGGTTTAGTCCTGGTTTGTTTTAGACCTGGTTTAGAGTCCTGGTTTAGACCTGGTTTAGTCCTGGTTTAGTTTTAGTCCTGGTTTAGTCCTGGTTTAGACCTGGTTTAGTCCTTTAGTTAGTCCTGGTTTAGACCTGGTTTAGTCCTGGTTTAGACCTGGTTTAGACCTGGTTTAGACCTGGTTTAGACCTGGTTTAGACCTGGTTTAGTCCTGGTTTAGTGGTTTTAGACCTGGTTTAGACCTGGTTTAGTCCTGGTTTAGTCCTGGTTTAGTCCTGGTTTAGACCTGGTTTAGACCTGGTTTCTTTCTCTCTGTAATTAACCCTCACGCTTTTTTTCCTTCAGGTTAATCAAACCCAGAAGTTTAATTTGTCGCCTGCCGAGAATTTATTTGAAAATAAATTTTTGAGTCTGAATGAGAAACCCCCAAGACAGCGGGAAGGAAAAAATAATATTTCTTCGGGTCCGTGTGACCCCGAGAACGTGAGGGTTTTTTAATAGACTAGGATGCTAATCGACAATACACACACTAACAGTTTTTGAATCGTTATGAGACTCTAGTTGGATCATCCCAATAAAAACAAAAACTAAATCCAATATCGATGTAAAAATGCATTTATACCCAGTGTTGGGAAGGTGACTTTTAAAATGTAATCCCCTACAGATTACAGATTACATAACCCAAAATGTAGTTTGTAACGTAATCCATTAAATTACTTAAAGTGAGTAACGTAATCTGAATACTTTGGATTACTAGAGAAGCAAAGACGATGAACAAAATGATCATAAAGACACATTCCAACGTCTGAACAATGAAAAGTCCTCAAAATGGCGCCTGTGAACGCCCATAAGAGTAAAGTGACCCAAGAAAATCCCAGTTTTGTCCATTTTCTCAGCAGATTTATCCAAAACCAGTGATTTGTCCCAGTTTATTTTTGCAAGAAATGTCCCTATTTTGACCAATTTGATCTAAACCAGGTCTAAACTAAGACTAAACCAGGACTAAAACAGGTCTAAAACAGGACTATTACAATTTTTGACTAATTTAATCCTCGCCAACAGTAAAGAGGAGCAGAAATTGTGATTTGTTTCACCAAAAACTGAAAACCGTGTTTACAAATGATCATAAAGACACATTCCAACATCTGAATGGCAAAAAGTCCTCAAAATGGCGCCTATAAACACCTATAAGAGTAAGGTGACCCAAGAAAATCCCAGTTTTGTCACTTTTCTCAGCAGATTTATCCAAAACCAGTGATTTGTCCCAGTTTATTTTTGCAAGACATGTCCCTATTTTCACCAATTTGATCTAAACCAGGTCTAAAACAGGACTATTACCATTTTCTGATCCTCGACAACAGTAACGAGGAGCAGAAACTGTCATTTGTGTCGCCAAAATACTGAAAATCGTGTTTGCAAATGACCAAAAAGACACATTCCATCTTCTGAACGGTGAAAAGTCCTCAAAATTGCACCTATAATCACTCCGCTGAAACTCATGTTATGATTTTTTGTTTTTATTTTTTTGAGGCTTTAGAGTAAATCTGATATTATTTTTCTACCACCATCGACTTCCCTGTGAAAGACCCATTTACCGTTTGGATAAAAGTTTGTGTTTGTTTGAATGAGAAGATCTTGGACTCGACAAAACCAGAGGAGATTCACCGGACGACGACTGTGACGCTGCCTGTAGAGACCGGACGCTCTGCTGTGTATGTGATCCTACTACTACTACTACTACTACTACTACTACTACTACTACTACTACTACTACTACTACTACTACAACACTGTGGGTACAATACTGCAGTAGTGACTTTTTGTACTCTCCTCCTCCTCCTCTTCTTCACAAACAGACTGTGTTCAAATCTTTAAATCGACACGTTTACAAAAACTCTGGCCTCAAGTGCCAAAGGAGCGGGACTGAGGGGGCGGAGCCAGCTGATCACTCTTCTGTTTACCTTTTATTTGAACTTAAAGCTGCGCTGTGTAACTTTTCCGGCGGAGGGTCCGTCGTTTGAACGCTTTTTTTTTCTTCGTGGAGATGTTCTCGCTTGCTTGCTTTGTCTGGAATGTTTCGCAGTGTGGCATTAACAGTCGGGGGCCCTAGGCGAACTTGAGTTTTAATGTTTTGTTTTGATTTTTTTAATATATTTATTGTCTATTTTTCCCCATGATTCTTGTGACTTGCACATTTATTTATTTGAATTATTTCTGTTTATTTGAAACTTGTCTTATTAGTTCGGTCGTCTACTAGATAACCAAAAATTAAACTAGTTTTATTTTTTTGCCACTACAGTTACATTTTTGTTTACATCCATTACATATGATGATTTTATTTTTTCTTATGATTATTGTTTAAATTTAATGTCATATTGAGGGAAAAGCAAACTGCTCTGAGGCCTCGTCCATTAGTGGCACTGAGGGAAATTGTTTGGGGGCCCCTCCAGATTTGGGGGCCCGAAGCAGCCGCCCACTTTTGCCTAATGGTTGCGCCGCCTCTGGGCATTAAACCGCTCTATCTTCACGGAGGACACAGTCTTATACTGCGTTCAGACTGCAGCCTGAAGTGACCCAAATCTGATTTTTTTGGCCCCTATGCTCCTGAATCTGATCTTTTAATGACAGTCTGAATGACACAGATCAGATTTTTTTTCAAATGTGACCCAGGACACTTGGATATGTGCTCCTGAAACTGATACATATCTGATCTTTTGACATGTGACTTCAGTCTGAACGGCCAAAGTGCATTCATCCACCTACACGTTATCAACAAGACACAAACGTCACTATTCTGCGCTGAAGTAGGAGAAAATTGTTAATGAACTCCGTGTGACTGAAGTGAAGCACATCTCCACTCACCACTCTTGGCTCCGTCTCCACATCCACACGTTCCTTTCAACGGACTGAACCACAAAACACCACGACCAAAAACCTCGTCCTTCTCCTTCTCAATCTCCTCCTTAAAACAAGTAAGTTGTTCATGTTCTGGCTCCGGTACGAGAGGAACTTTAAAATCTCCAGGTGCTCGATGCTGCGTCCATGTCGTGTCTCCAGTGTCACATGTGGGACACTTTCGGGTCGTTTAACGTTCACACTGGAGTCACATACAAGTCACGTTTAATTGGAAATGTGAACGACCTCGCAAAAACATCGGATTTCACAAAAAAAAATCTGAATTGAGCGTCAAGCCCTGCAGTCTGAACGTAGCCAGAACGCTTGTTTTTCGAGGTATTTTTGAGCCATTAAACCACCCGTAATTGAATGTAGAACTGTTTAATGCCATACTGCGGAACATTCCAGGCTGAGCAACGACATCTCCACAGTAAAGTTGGACTGTGTGTTTGGTATGTTCCACAGTTTGGCTTTTCGTGTCGGTGGAGGTGATTTTATTGTCCAGAAAAACAACGAAAAGCAGTTCAGCCTCTCCACCGAATTAACCTGTACCTCGTTTCCATGGAGACAGATACGTTCAATGCCACACTGTGAGACATTCCAGGCTGAACAGCTAAGCACACGTACATCGATTAGATTAAGATTAACGTGTGGCGTACCCTCTCTACGAAAAGTAATTTGGAAATTGTTGGAAAAGTTTTGTTATGCATTATCGTAATTTTAGACGTGTTCGACTCAATGTTTGCATTTCTTGTTTTAGTTTTGTTTTTGTGCGGAAAAAGCGGAATGTAAAAGTAATTCCTGATTTCTGTGCATCCAAAACTCCACTGGAAGTCGTTTAAATGAGGCTAAAAACAATACCTGTAAGCTCTCAGACACATATACTCTGGGTTAAAAGGCCAAATTTGAGCTGAAATCGAGTTGTGTGGGGTTTAAAAATGCAGAGGAGCGCTTCCTGGAAAAGGCAGACACCACCTCATGACGTCATCAGATGGAACAGATAGTTTAGAGCTTTCGAAACTGAATTTGCGGGATTATTGACACAGGTATAGGGTGACCAGACGTCCCAATTTCCCTGGGACAGTCCCAATTTTGAGTTTTTGTGTCTCCTGTCCAAAGAGATTTATCCAAAACCAAGTAATTTATCCCAGTTTTATACAAGAAATGTCCCAAGTGTCCCTATTTTTGCCCGATTTGATCCCTGCCAACAAAAAAATATAGAAATAAAATACAGAAAAGCTGCTTAAAAATGACAAAAACACAAAGAAAATGTGACTATACTGACTCACATTAGTGCCAAGTGGAGAACAATTTTCCATAATTACACACTCGTTTCACAATTTTATTATTACCAGGGATGTCCTAGTTTTTTTTACTTTGAAAATCTGGTCACCCTACAAGAATACCAAGTATATTTTTTGAGAAGGAAGCGATTAGCTCATGGTTAAAAGCAGAAATTGGTTGCTGTTGTATTAAAATTATTATGTTATATGTGAGTTTTCTGTATAAATGCTGTGGTTTTCTCTCACTGGACAAATTTAAGCTTTTAAACAAACATTACCGGAACACGTGGTAGGCTAAGGCGAGGTAATACTACAAAAATACAAATACATACTGCATAAAATGATACTTGTATTATAATCTGTGTGTGTCAGTACTGGTGAATCTCATTGACAAGAAAGTACAGACCATTTGAGATCTCGTCTGAGCAGCCAGTCACTTTAACCTGATTCATGAGCTGGTTTCACTTTATAGAAACCGTCTGACCTCACAGCGTTAGGATTCGTTCGCTCCACGATAGGCAGGTACTCTTCTTATTTAACCACTCGGTGCTATTTGGTCGTGATGTATGTAATGCGTCAAATCCCATAGACCAGGTTTGTCAAACTCATTTTGGTCCGGGGGTCGTATCCAACCGACTTTGATCCCAAAGTGTCCGGATCAGAAAACTCATGTCATATAAACCCCAAAAATAACAATAAGTTCAAATATTTGTGCAGAGAAACACAAATCTATTACAGAAATCTTGTTTAATTGATGAATTCTTTCTTTTACAAAATATTATAATATTATGAACAACCTGAAACTTTAAGAAAAACTACAACTTCAACACAATGTTTTAACATGAACTTGTATGTAAATAGGAATAACTCAATTTTTGTTGTAAAATCCTGCACTCGGCTCCACTTTTCTCATGTTGGACATTTTTCTGATGAGGGTGTCACGGTCAACAGTCAAAACGATCGTCCTTTAAGAGCGTTTGGAAAGAGACAAGTCTTCATTTGTGCTGCTCTGGTGGGAGGGGCCACGTACAGAGACGCTGGAGACGCTGCTGTGATAAACACCACAGAAAATTAACAAGATTTTAATAGAAAATGTAATTAAAATATTTTAGTAGAAAATCAGCCGAGGGCCAGATTAAAGGTCTCGGAGGGCCGGATCCGGCCCCCGGGCCGTATGTTTGACACCCGTGCCGTAGGAAGAAGAACAATAACGTCTTTCCCCTTGATAAAATTCAACAAACATTCTCTTTGTTCCGACTTTAAATCCTCGATCTTGGGAATCGTTGCCAACACAGAATGTCTCTTCACTGATTGGCTGGTGCCTGAACTCACACTTCTGGGGTTCTTGTAAATCGTCTAGTGTATTCTGATTCCTGCCCTAGTCGCTGGAGAGAAATGAACCTGAGCGAAAGCACTAGGTGGCGCCAGCCTGACTAACAGTGAGTGACCAGTACGTCAACTGGAGGCAGCTACAAGCAGCAATATCCAACCTAATCTGACACATAAGGCCTGACACTCGTTGGACGCGTGTACGACACTGCTGCTGTCGATTGTCCGACCGGTTCAAATGGAAAGTGATTTGCTGCGCTGTTACTGCTTTGGTGTAAATTGGGGGTTATGAAACGGTTAAAACTCCATTTTGACACAGTTAAAACTCCATTTTGCATAATTTCTATCTTCTAACTTAATGAGGTAGTTAATTCTTTTTTTTCTTCATTTAACTTTATTTATTCAGGGAAAGCCCAGTGAGAAAACCAGACGCTTTTTCATGACTGGAAATGTCTGGAAAAACCTCCATCTCCAAAATTCTCATAACATTCAGAACAAAATATATAACTTCTTTTACTTGAGATAAATAAGAGGGAACGATTCCAGGGTCACGTGCTGCTTTTCCGACGCGCTGCTGTTTAGACATTGACGTCTAATTGTCGAAAAATGCATAGCTCACACAGATGGTCGATGTCCAAAAGCTTTTTTTAAATTTTTAAATAAGGTTTCAGCAAAACAAACCTTCATCAGATAATTTTTCTTGCTTTGGAACACAGTACACAAAATGGTTGCGGGTCCAGGTGCTCATAGCCCCACCAACGAATGGTAAAGTCAGGTCAACCCGGTGAGTTCAGCCCAAAACAGTTTAGATATTTACATGAAAAACATTTTATTAAATACAAAAATAGTTAGACCGTATCACAAAAAGCCTCTTAGGTCAAACTCTACTCAAATCCGGAGTAGCAGCATAAACATTATTTTTCAAGCGTCCCACTACTTTTTTTTCTCGGAGTAGTGGCGCTTTACTATTTTTTAAACATTCCGCTTTTCAACAACAACATTGAACAACATTAATGTCTTAGCCTATTATACTTTGCTCTCCCGTATATCATAAGATGTTTGATGAGAGAAAACTTCGGCCACACAGGAGATCAGACATCGGGAAAATGTCCTAACTGGTCGCCGTGGGAAACAAGCTGTTTGTTTATGTCGCACAGCAGAGCTAAAGCTTTGAGCGGAGAAAATAAGTCCAGCGGCAGAAATATCCATTAAATAGTGACACAGATCTGAGTCCTGCTGCGATACGCTCCTCTGTGAGTTTATGGAGATGACAACAGCTCGGAGCAGTGAGAACAGCCGGGAGAGAGTCTGTAAAACGTCTGTCTCAGCGTGGATTCGCCGTATGTTTTGGAGCGGACTTTATTTTGTGTTTTCCTCGTATGGGTAACATCAGCACCTGACAGGGCTTCTCAGTTTCATATAAATAGTTTTGCTTCCTCTTTACATCCTGTAGTTTGACTAATGTTAGAGCCACGGCTTATGAAAAAACTAGTTTGCGATAAAAAAAAAATGTAATTAACGCTCTTAAAAAAAAATTACGGCATTAAAATTGTTTTGCCTTAATTCATTAATCACGCGATATTTTTGACATCGCAACTTAATTGTCAATTTCTTCACATGTGCTAGACATAAAAAGGAATCGGAATTACATTTCTCTCTGTCCCATGCGAGGACAAGACATTTACATGCATAGACACAACAAATAACATCATCTCTAACTTCTACATCAGACGTGTTCACACTTTTTCATCATGTGAGCTACTTACAAAATGACCAAGTCAAAATGATCTGCCTAATACAAAACCAAACAAACTGCACTGAAACACTCTGTGCCCCTTTTTTGGACCCTCCCCCCACAGTTTGAGAACCTCTTCTTTAAGAGAACTTCCTCTGGCACTTTACACAAAACTGTGAAAAAAGTGAAGGAAGATTTTTAAACCTGTTTTTTAAAGTTCCAAACTGGAGTTTCATTCTTTTCTGGTTTTGCAGTGATATTTACCAGCCTCTGCACGTTTACCAAACCAAACGCACATCGTGACAAACACAGATGCATTTGTCACTTTTGTTACAAACTTCAGCCAACAGTATGCTGTAGACCTGCTTTGTGCCAACACTGGAACACAAATTTACACTGGTTTTTGCTTCACGTTTGGTCTTGTTCTTCTAATCAGCCGCACTGTGGGAGGGGCTTGTGTTGGCTGTACGCAGGAAGGAGCGAGAGCGTGAAAAGGCGAGGGGCGGCGTGCTGACGTGAGGCAGGTGGACAGGTAGGATGTTTAGGAAGTTGAACCTGCCCTGTGATGCACGCTGGTACACGAGGGCACACGCTGTCGCAGACGAGCCGTGCATAGGGAGCGTGTGTGTTTGTGATGCGCCGTAGAGTCTCCGCGGGTTTCAAATGAGCGCACAGGCTGCACTGAGACGCCCCACACGCTCCTGCACCCGCTACAAGTTTATTACCAACAGCAGCGGCCGGAATGAAATATGATCACACTTGTTGAGTGTCAGACCTCGAGTGAGAGACAAGACCGAGTCCAAACACGAGTCCGAGACGAGACACGGCGATCTACCCACACGACCTTGGTGATCGACTGGTAGATCGCGATCGACGTATTGAGCACCACTGCTCTACAGTAACCAGAGATAAATAAATTCAGCTAAAAACAGTAGTGTACAGTACAGTGTAGTTCAAGTCGGATAATTTAATATTAAAAAAGAAATATAATTTGAAGTTAATGTAATTTGAAGGACAAAACAGATCATTCCATATTGAAAACTCATCTGTTACTTCAATAAAAAAAAAATTACTCAAGCAGGAGTAAAAGTATCCTGCTCTAAAAGTACTCCCTGCGGTCCGTTCCCACACTTTAATCCTTCTTTGGCTTTCCTCGCTCCACAGTCTTATCTCGTTCACCGCAAAGTCAGAACGAGCTCAAGCGTCGTCAGCGTCGTCCTCGTCCTCGTCTCTCCGCAGACGCTCAGCTCATTAAGATGGATCTGATCTCGTGCGGAGGAGAAGAAGAGGAGAGGGTCGAACGGGGCCAAAACCAAAGGATTCGGGTCAAGTTTGTCTCGGTTTCATTTATCTTTGTGGGCTACAGCTTCAGCTGGGCTTCCCACAGTAATAATGAGCTCTGTGTCGCCATGGTTTTTATGATCTGTTTCCTCATCCTTCACTAGAATCGTTTCGGTAATTTCAGCCCTGGAATTGCCGATCTTTACTAAACTAAAAGTAAAAGGTAGTTGTTAAAAAGCCCTCCTGAAGCTTTACTCTGCCAATAAACAAACTCTGAAAAATCCTCCAGAGTAGATTGGAGTGATGATTGACAGACTTTGAAATTTCCTGGCCGTAGTAGTTTTTTAAAACCAAGATTTTTTTTCACATTAGGTACAACATTCGACAAAGTACAAATACAAAAGTCAAATTTTTAAAGTTTAAGAGAATATTTTCATTAAAAAGTCCACTTCTCTATTAGTTTGTCAAGATTTCTACAGTCACAACATGGCCGCTGCACATGGACGTTGGTTCCTACGGGTTACCACAGCGACGGTCGCTCTAGCTTTTATTACATCTAACATAATTCAGGTCTTAAACTACACTTTTTGAGATCTTATTTTTAGTATTTTACATGTTATAACTTAAATATTATGTTGAAGGTGCGCGTAACTTCTGCGGTGGAGAGTCCGGTGCTTCCTCGTCTCCATGGAGATGTTAACGCTCGGCCTGGAAAGTTCCGTAATCTGGCATTAAACTGAACAAGCATTTACTCATTTCATATCAAGTGTTTTTTTGTTACTGCAGAAAAACACGCGACCTGTAAGTTGAGTTGTGTCTTTGACAGACGACCAATCCGACACGGCGTGGACCGGTGCGCTTCGGACTTTGAAACAGAGCGGACGTTTGTGCTCGGATCGCGCCGTTTGACTTTTCTCCAGACATGGCGGTGCCTGGCGGTGTCAGGTTGGGGCGGGGCTAAGAGGGGCTCCTCGCGTCCCGCCCGTAGACGCCGGTGTCTCCGCTCGTCACGTAATAACCTGCGTCTGACTCACTGGCGGCCGTTAGTCCAACCCAAAAATTCAAATGCCCCGGCCATTGTTGATCCTAAAGAGGCCGATACTGACACGACTTTGACCCAAAAGTCTGATTTTTAACC
This sequence comes from Boleophthalmus pectinirostris, assembly GCF_026225935.1. Classification (NCBI taxonomy): domain Eukaryota; kingdom Metazoa; phylum Chordata; class Actinopteri; order Gobiiformes; family Gobiidae; genus Boleophthalmus; species Boleophthalmus pectinirostris. The sequence goes on along the minus strand of NW_026571190.1, from coordinate 39,754,320 downwards.
AATATGCACTAAAATGCCAAAAAAAAAAAAAAAAAAAAAAAAAGAGGCCAGGGATAGAGATACACTTCTATTTTAGACCCATTTACCAGGGATGTAACAATAACCGCAATATCGTGATATCGTATCGTCAAAGTTCTCACAATAATATCGTGGACCATCACGATATATCGAATTACAAGTCTCTTTGCTTAAATGAAGAGTTATGGTGCAGCAACAGCTAAAAAAACACAGAGGGAACTACATAGACCATGATCCTTTGCTCCATTTCAGTGCAGACGACAAGAAGAAATAACAGTTCTAACACTTTTAAGTCTTAGTTCTTTGGATTAAGTTTTGTCAAGGCATTTTAAGAGAAAAAAGTCGCATATTCACAGTTTTGTTCACAGCCTCCACAAAATATCACAATAAATATCGTACTGTGAGATGTACATCGTGAAAATATTGTACAGAGAGATTTGGATATTGTTACGTCCCTAATCTTGAGCCTCCCCACCGTATCATGAACTTTCCCAGGATATCGAGATAAATATCGTACCGTGAGGTTCATATCGTATCGTGAGACATGGATATCGTTACACTCCTAACATTTACACATAGTCATTCTGGAGCCACCTGGTGACTCTGCTCAATTTAATTTCTCTCCAGCGACTAGGTCAGGAATCAGAATACACTAGACGGTTTGCAAGAACCCTGAAAGTTGTAGACCGCGCACCGACCAATCAGTTGTGAGCTGTGAAGTCATGACGTCAAACTCGTGGCGTCTGTCTGTGTCCCTTTTGTAGAACAGCACAACAGTAAACAAAGCGTCGAGATGGATGTAGACGTTACAAACTTTGCTTTGTAGTGAGTAATTAGGATGCCCAGAATGCATACGGTAATGCCGGACAGACACTGTGCGATATTTTCGATCATTTCACTCAGCCCCAGCTCAAACTGTACGACCAAATCTCAGGGTTTAAAAGTTCACAGCTCACGATTCTTGTTCTCACGCTGTACGAACGACTTCAACAGAGCGAAACCCTCACAAAAGACGACTGGATTTCAAACAGGTTTGACTTTCTTGTACCTAAGATTGCAGATGGGGAGCTGGTCATGAAGTATTAATCGGTTCTCCTGGCCCCATGTTTACTTCACGACGCACGATACAAGAATCTGATCCCAGAACAGTGGCACGAGTGAAAAATCATCTAAAAAAGGGCCAAAAATAGAACCGTGTACGCCCGGCTTTAGAGAGGAATAACTCTGGACCATTGCAGTTCAGTTTTTCACATTTTTAAGACAACAATATTCAGAAATATCCACACAAGTATGTCTCTATAATCTATAACGTGAAATAATTTTGAGAAAACCATGGCATTTATGTAAGAAAGGTGTTTTTTTAATCTGTAATTTTGACAAGAACAGGCCAGTACCCACAATACACTTTCATATCCCCTAAACAAAACTACAATTTTTTCAGTTGTTAGTGCAGATATTCTCAAATACTGATATCCTGGTTATGGTTTCGACCCCAGTTCAGTCTTGGTTTAGTCCTGGTTTAGTCCCAGATAAGTCTAGTTTAGTTCCTATATTATAATGCTCGTTGTAAATAAAGAGAACAGGGACCAAACCAGGACCAAGCCAGACCAAGACCTGGATCTGGACGGTCTAAACCAGGACTGCAAAAGAATTCCACAAAACATAATCTGTCTTTTATTGTATTTTTATGTTTATTTTTTGTGGCTGTGTTCAGATTTAGCTCAAAAATGGGCTTATCCAGTTGAGTTTAGAGAGATTTATAAAGAGTTTCAAGGGTAAATCTGCCCATTTTTTATTTTAAGTGTGAACCCAGCCGCGTTCGATTGTATTTTTATTTTATTTTCGCAGTTGTTTGATCGCCAGAATGTGAAGCTACGTGTACAAAACTGTCGGAAAGTTCTAATATCTGTGAATTTTGTACAAAAATATTTAAGACAAAAAACTGTAGGAAACTTTTTTATACTGAGAATGTTTAACCTGTTTATGGTGGAGGGAAGGGTTCGAGGAAACGGGGGGATCGAACTACAGACCTGTCGCCAGTAAACGGAGCAGATCGACGCAGTTTCCAGAGTTTTGGATCAGAAAAATGGGGTTCTGTCGCTGTGGTAATCTAGAAACTTGAGAATCTTCAGCAAATGTGGTGAACATCTTGAGATTGGCGCAAATTCTCGTTGAAAATAATGTAAAAACCAGACCAAAAAACTTAGATTTAAGTGTTAAAATTGACATATAATTGTGTTTTTGTGTCCTAATCATACAAAATTCTACCTGTTTCTATCTGGAATGATTCTGTTTTTTTTTTATCTATTAATTTATTACTTAAAATGTTTAAAAGTCTACAGCAAATGTGGCAGCCATCTTGAGACTGGAGCAAATTCTGATTGAAAATAATGTAAAAACAGGACCAAAAAACTCAGATTTAAGTGTTAAAATTGACATATAATTGTTTTTTTGTGTCCTAATAATACAGAATTCTACTTTTTTTTCTATATAGACATTATTCTGTTTTTTAATCTATTAATTTATTACCTAAAATGTTCATAAATCTAGAGCAAATATGGTGGCCATCTTGAGACTGGCGCAAATTCTGATTGAAAATAATGTAAAAACAGGAACAAAAACTTAGATTCAAGTGTTAAAATTGACATATAATTGTGTTGTTTTTGTTTTTTTTTAATCTATTTATTAATTTATTACCTAAAATGTTAAAAAATCTAGAGCAAATGTGGCAGCCATCTTGAGACTGGAGCAAATTTTGACTGAAAATAATGTTAAAACAGGATTAAAAAACTCAGATTTAAGTGTTAAAATTGACATATAATTGTGTTTTTGTGTCCTAATAATACAAAATTCTACCTTTTTCTATCTGGACATTATTCATTTTTTATTTATTTATCAAATTATTACCAAAATTGAAATAAAAAGTTTTTTTTTCACATCAGGTACAACATTAGACAAAGTACAAATACGAAAGTCAAATTTTTTAAGTTTAAGAGAATATTTTAATTAAAAAGTCCACTTCTCTATTAGTTTGTTTGGATTTCTACAGTCACAACATGGCCGCTGCACATGGTTGTTGTTTACTACGGGTTACCACAGCGACGGTCGCTCTAGCTTTTATTACATCTAACATAATTCAGGTCTTAAACTACACTTTTTGAGATCTTATTTTTGGTATTTTACGTGTTATAACTTAAATATTATATTGAAGGTGTGCATAAATTCTGCGGTGGAGAGTCCGGTGCTTCCTCGTCTCCATTGGAGATGTTAACGCTCGACCTGGAAAGTTCCGTAATCTGGCATTAAACTGAACAAGCATTTACTCATTTCATATCAAGTGTTTTTTTGGTCACTGCGGAAAAACACGCGACCTGTAAGTTGAGTTGTTTCCTTCTCACTTGCTTGTCTCCATGAAGATACGAGATAAGTTTAAAGCCTCACTGTGGGACATTCCAGGCACAGCGTTAACAAAACCTTCACCAGAAACGTTTAAGTGTAGTTTTAAATCTCTCCGAAAGATCACGTTATCGCAACATTTCTGGTCTGTGGGGGGCAGGTCTGTGGTCTGCGGCGGCGCGTTCGGGGACAGTGGGTTTTTCCGTTACCGGTCGGGGACTGTGCAATGACTGCTGTATTTATTATGACGAGTATATTGTGGCCAAACTGAATAAAGTGTTATCTTTGCATGACTCTGGTATTTAAACTCCTGTATCCTCCTCAGTGGATGTACATGTTTTTCTGTGGACTCAAATATACACTTTTCATAGCCTTTTCCTACAAACCCAGACCCAGTGTTTTTATTTCACTTTCACTTTCACTTTAGCAGAAAAAGGGAAGAAAAGAACAAACGTGAAAGAGCAGTTCAGTTGGTAGAGTGTTTATAGCCTTAGATTTATCAACTGATCGGAAGGTTGGTGGTTCAGATTCCGCTCTTGACATAAACATCATTGGTAAAGCGGTCAGATTCCAGCTTCCACACGTGAATTCTGTTGTTGTGTCCTTGGGGCAAGACACTTAACCCCCTTAGCCCCTCACAGTGTCTGCGTACACTGCTGTATGAATGTGTTGAATGTGCCTTAAAGCTGGAAAAGTGCTGTATAAAAATGTGACCATTTACCCTAAACCAGTATTGTAGTCACAATTGCACTGTGACAGATTGGTCGAAGCGAGGCTGCCAGTCTGCGCTATCGAACTATCCCACCACCAACACTCATATTCATACTACACAATGTGGGTGAAGTGTTTTGTCTAAGGACACAACATGTGTGAAAAATCTCTCAGTCGTCCAGAACCCATGACCAAGGAGAAATTCAGTTTGTCGACTTATGCTTATTGAACTGCACAGAGTGTGGGGTCTTATTAGCAGAACCATTCAGGGCCATAATGAGTGCTTAAGGGGACAACCACAGTTTTTGCCACTGGCGCGCTCCTGTGGCACCTGGAATTCTCAGCAGTCTCCCATCCAAGTACTGACCAGGCTTCATGTGAGTTTGGTCCGGGAGTACGGGGTTCAGGGCCCTTCGCTAAGGGCTGTCTGGTCCTTGTACGACCGGAGCAGGAGCTGTGTTCACATTGATGACTGTAAGTCAGACCTGTTCCTGGTGCATGGACCACAGGATCTTATCTCTGCTGTTTGCAGATGATGTTGTCCTGTTGGTTTCATCAAACCAGGACTTGCAATGTGCACTGGGGCAGTTTGCAGCTGAGTGTGAAGCAGCTGGGAGGAATATCAGCTCTTCCAAGTCCGAGGTCATGGTTCTCGACCGGAAAAAGGTGTCTTGTTGTCTCCAGGTGGGTGGAGAGTCTCTGCCTCAAGTGGAGGAGTTCAAGTATCTCGGGGTCTTGTTCTCGAGTGAGGGGAGGATGGAGTGTGAGATTGACAGGTGGATCGGTGCAGCGTCGGCAGTGATGCGGTCACTGTATCGGACCGTTGTGGTGAAGAGGAGCTGAGTCAAAATGCAACGCTCTCGATTTACCATCAATCTACGTTCCTCCCCTCACCTCTGGTCATGAGCTCTGGGTAATGTCTGAAAGGACGAGATCAGTGATGCCAGTGGCATAAATGAGTTTCCTCTGCAGGGTGTCTGGGTGCTCCCTTAGAGACAGGGTGAGGAGCTCAGACACACGGGAGGAGCTTGGAGTAAAGCCGCTGCTCCTCCACGTCGAGAGGAGCCAGTTGAGGCTCGGGCATCTGTTCCGGATGCCTCCTGGACACCTTGCTCAGGAGTTATTTCAGGCATGTCCCACCGGGAGGAGGCCCCAGGGAAGACCCAGGATGTGCTGGAGGGACTATGACTCTGGGCTGGCCTGGGAACACCTCAGATCCCCCCAGAGGAGCTGGAGAAAGTGTCCAGGTGAAGGAAGTCTGGGAGTCCCTTCTTAGACTGCTGCCCCCACGACCTGGCCCCGGCTCAGCGGAAGAAAATGGATGGATGGATATTTCCCCCATCTGTGAGTATGACATCATCTTCATCATGTAGAATCTGAAAACCACCAAAACAAAACCAAAAATAGGACTAAACTGGACTAGAAGAGTACCAGACCAAATTGACATCAGGACTATAATCAGAAGTATAATAGAAGTGTAATTAATAAAACAGCGACAGTTCCTGTGCCGCCGCTAAGAGCAGCCAGAATCACAATAAAACATATGTCGTTCTTCAGAGATTCATAAACAGATCATAAATGCTTCAAAGGGTCGTTATTTAAATCCTGACAAACTGTCTTTTTGTATTCTCTCTGGGCTTCCCTGGGTCCCAGCTGCTCGGAACAGTCCCCGTGTGGCTGTAAAACACTCATATCACCATCACTGTAATAATGAGCTGCCCATTCTCTCTCTCAGCGCTGATTTGTCCCCGAGGATCTGGCAACCCTCCTAAAACTGGGACTCCCTCACAGCAGCAGCATCAGGTCATTCTACACACAAACTGGGTGAGAGCTTTGGATGTGCAGGGAGATTTTACCTTTTGTATTAGACTTTTCGAAAACAGATTTGACCTGGTTTAAAAGGTTCATTTTACGCTATTTTCTATATGATTTTAAAGGTCCTATATTACGCAAAATTGATTCTTGTGAGTTTAAAGCTGTGTTATAATGTTGTTCCTTCATGAAAATCAGACTTGGAGTTGTGTTTTGTTTCATTCACAAATGTTTAACACACAAACCCTGCAAATTTAGGCTCCGAAAAAGTGAGCATCAAACCTCCATGTTTGTTTTCCCAGTGGGATGTGTCTATTGGCAAAGTCGATCTTTTCAAGTCTTTTGAACCATATCACTTTTGTTTCTGGTTCTGATATTGTCATATTTTAGTTTTGGGATTCGGACATCGTTAATTGTTGTGGTTGTTGGATCCAAACAGCGGAAAACGGCTCGAGAAATTTGTTTGTGAACTTCATAAATGCAAAAGTGAATCAGATGTGTGTGACTCAAACCTCTGTTCAAACTGTTTCTCTTCACAACAGAACTGAAAAATAGTGAAAGGTGAAGGTGATGGGCAGGATTGATCCACGGGAAGGACCAAAAATGAAACCTTTGTCTGCCTAAGAAATCAGCCCAAGTTTGCAGAGAACATTTTATATGTGGAGCGACAACAAAGCAAAATCCCATTTGTTAAGTGAGAGGAGCAGAAGACAAACAGACTGAGCTGCACTTTCTTGTTCTTGTGGTTTTACAGCAACATCACGTCTTGGTCTCTTTGCAGTGGAAGGTGTTTCTTGGTGAACAGTTGGTGCCTTTCGCTTTGGTGTTGACTTTTTAAATTCGTAACCGAGGTTGAGCGAGGAATTTTGCTTTGTTGTCGCTCCACATACAAAATGTTCACTGCAAACTCGGGATGATTTCTTAGGCAGTTTTGGTTCTTCCTGTGGATCAATCCTGCCCATCACCTTCACCTTTCACTATTTTTCAATTCCGTTGGGAAGAGAAACAGTTTGAACAGAGGTTTGAGTCACACACATCTGATTCACTTTTGCATTTATGAAGTTCGCAAACAAATTTCTCGAGCCGTTTTCCGCTGTTAGGATCCAACAACCACAACAATTAACGATGTCTGAATCCCAAAACTAAAATATGACAATATCAGAACCAGAAACAAAAGTGATATGGTTCAAAAGACTTGAAAAGATCGAGTTTGACAATAGACACATCCCACTGGGAAAACAAACATGGAGGTTTGACGCTCACTTTTTCAGAAAATCCTTCCCAGTATGAATTGTGCAATGACCAGAAGTCCGAGATTCTTGATGCGTGTATTAATCAAGAATGAAAGTCAGAGGTTCGAAGACGATTAGAGACCGTCATAGTTCTGACCAAACGATGCCAACTAGTGATTCGGCTGCGTTTGGTTGATTTAGGCGAAGTCCTTCACTCAAACTGAAAACACTAATAGGGGAAGTTGTGTTTTTAAACTCCACACATCTTCACTAGAATCATTTGGATGATTTCAGACCTGGAATTGCCAATCTTTATTGAACTAAAGGTAAACAGAACAGAGTATTTTGAGCTTTAGAGATGTAGATAAACTAATAATAAAGGATTACTTAACCCTTCCAGACAGTAACAGTATCGTAGATTATATAAATGCACATAACTTTCCAACCATAAAAACGTACTTACTTTTTTTTTTCCTTAAATCGCTGACTGTTTCGGCTTTTCGAGCAGATTTCCGGCATTATCCTACATCACATGCAGGTTTCTAAATTATTTCTAGACAGGTCACGTCAACAGTAATTCCGAACACGCACGGTTGTAAACAAGCGTGATTTCTAGAGTAAGGAGGCGGGAGGAGATGTTTCTACTGATGATACTGTCCTCCTCTCTCTCCTGCAGGGAGCAAACTCTGACCATGGCCGAGCTCTACCCGCTTTCATTGAACGGTGTGATAAAAACCACCTGGACCTAAATGTAGCCAAAACCAAAGAAATGGTTGTAGACTTCCGGAAAAAAGTCCACAGCCCAATAGCCAGTTCCATCCATGGAGAAGCAGTAGAAATGGTCGACTCTTATAAATACTTGGGAACTGTGTTTGATTCGTCTTTAAGGTTCGATAAGAACACTGAGCACATCGTCAAACGAGGACAGCAGCGGCTTCACTTGATGCGGAAGCTCAGCTCTTTTAATGTATCGTCTAATATTTTCAATAATTTTTATCATTCTTTTATTGAAAGTTTGCTGACCTTTTCTTTTATCTGTTGGTTTTATGGATGATCTGTGAAAGACAAGAACGGTCTGAACCAGATTGTAAAAGTTTGCAGCAAAATCAGTGGTGTTCAGACGGAGGATTTGGCCTCTGTGTGGAGACATCGGGTGTTACAAAAGACTAAGGCCAAACTGAGCCTAACCATGTGCTGCGCTCACAGTTCATGAAAATACCCTCTGGGAGGCGCTATGTCACCCCACAGCAAAAGACTAACCGCTACGCCAAATCTTTTATTCCTTCTGCCATAAGGATTTTAAACGGAAAGTGAATTTGTTGCTGTGTCCATGATGCACTGTGGTTCGAACGTCTAGTGTCTGTCTTTCTTTTTCTTTATTATTTATATTTATATATTGTGCATGACCAGAGATGTGTGAACTGAATTGCCCTTTGGGATTAATAAAGTTGTTGATTGATTGATTGATACTGAGGGAGCGGTGGAGGAGGAAGGTGGTGTCACACATGCACAACATTTGAAAAAGGACTGACGCTGTATTTCTTTTCCCTTAAAAAATCCTCTATACAACCTTTAAATCTCACAAGAGTCGTGTCTGCGTAATACAGGACCTTTAAAGTCCTTTCATCTGACAACAATCACACAGCGGGAAACTTCTGTGAACAATTAATTTCACTTTCATTCACTTATTCTGACAGGGAAGACTTTGAACGTCGTGCCGTTTTTTGTTTCACGTGGATAAGCGCCGTAATGACAGAGATATGAACCATAAACCGGGTCAAACATCTGCATCGTGACAGTTAAAATGTAAATTCTAAACTCCACGGCGCACGGACGAGCTGAGAGGGAGACTTTAAGATCCTCGACGCGTTAAAGGCCACTTCTGAAAATGTGAATGGTTTTTACAGAAGAAGCACCTGCCCTTTAACGCGCACTGCAGCAGACGGACCGTGCGCTGAGACGGAGGCTTTCACGGACAGCAGGGGGCGCCACACAGAGGAACAATGTGAAGTGACATACAAAACAAGACGAGGGACTGGGCTGGGATTTGCCTGACAAGTCCAGACTGATATCTCTCTGTATTTTTACATTTTAAGTGATGTAAGTCTGGTCCAGGTTTGTCAAAAGTATCGAAAATCCGACACTAAAACTAATATCGAAATTAGATCCTCATTTGAGCTGGTATCAGTACTAAAAAAAAAAATCACATAACTGGATAAGGGCCCAGTCCAAGCAGAAGTAAACAACAAGGCCAAAAATTCAAGTTAATGCATCTGATATAAAAATGTATTGAACAGATACATATGTACTCTAGTTTATGAAACTGTTGACCTTTTTTCTGTACCATTTTTGGTTCTAAAGTTCCATACGTTTTAAACAGACCATGTATGAAACATGGAACAAAAATTATTTCCCAAATTTCAAAGACCCAAAAATCATGTAAATAAATGGATGTATTTCATCATATCTTGTGTTATTCCATCTTTGAACTGTTGATGAAGGGACAGGATTTTTTTTTTTTAAATGTATTTAAAATAATAAAAATTTGCTTGGAAGGACTGACATATTTTATAGAAATAGTTTCCTTTCATTTTGAAGTAATATTAAAGTATTCAGAAGAAAAAAAACAACAAATGATGTAAAATCCTGCACCTTCTACTTGTTTGCACAATTTTCCCTCCGTTACTTTTCCCTCCGTTACCATGAACTTTCTTAATAAAAAATCTCATGAGTCAAAAAGTAAGAGGTTTTTCAACCTAATCTTGTACCATATGGTAGAAAACTATATGAAGCAAATATTCAAACCAGTTTGTTAAGGATATGTAAGTGAGAACCAAGAGTTATCACTGTTTGGATTTATTGTCCAAAAAGTGCTGCATATTTCATTCCCTCCGTTACCGACATGAGTTTTTTAAATTTTTTGTCAACAACTTGAAAGAATATCACAGGTTTAACTTGACCCTGTTGGAGTGTAACTCTTTCCTACATTCTGATACTTTACTTATTTCAATAGTTCCTCTAGTTTCTGAATAAGAGACATTTGAATGTCAAAAATCTGCCCCTGTTTCCCTCCGTTACCACTTGACCGGACCCATAAAACTGGACCTTTCCTGAACCATTTTATCTCCAGTTTAATCAAAACGAGTGTAAGATCACATGGTATAATAAAAAATTACAAAAATACAATATGTAAAGTTCCACAGTGTGACATTAAACAGCTCTACTTCACATTTATTCAATTACAGGTGGTTTTATAGTGCGCAAAACTACCTAGAAAAGCATTAATTCTGACTGTGAGTGGGGTCACCTCTCCACAGATCTGACCTGTAACTTGGTCTCCATGAAGATAGAAAGGTTTCGTGCCATACTGTAAAACTTTCCAAACAAAGCGATAACATTTCCATGGGCAAAGGAGCCAGGCTGTTGCCACCCAGTGCCTCCGCTTAATTTCATTTCTCTCCAGCGACTAGATCAGGAATCAAAATACACTAGACGGTTTACAAGAACCTCAGAAGTTGTAGACCGCGCACCGACCAATCAGTGAAGAGCTGTGAAGCCATGACGTCAAACTCGTCATGTCTGTCTGTGTCCCTTTTGTGGAACAGCACAACAGTAAACAAAGCGTCGAGATGGATGTAGACGAAGACAGACATTCTGTGTTGGCGACGATTCCCGAGATCGAGGATTTAAAGCCGGAACAAAGAGAATGTTTGGTGAATTTTATCAAGAGAAAAGACGTTATTGTCCTTCTTCCTACGGGATTTGGAGCATTACAAACGTCATGACCAAACAGCAGCGATCGGTTAAAAAAAAAAAGTACCCGCCTACAGTCAAGCGAATGAATCCTAACGCTGCGAGATCAGACGGTTTCCACAAAGTGAAACCGAGTGATGAATCAGGCTAATTTGGCGGACCCCACCCCCCCAAAAAATTTCACAATGCAGGTATTGTATGTGTTCTTGTTTGTTGATTTTTCCATCTAATTTATCTAATTTCAAAAGTCTATTTAATATCATGTAGATTAAATATTGTAAGATTACAATAAATTATGCTTTATCCTGCTCCTTTTTTGAACACTGAATGTTTTGAACAACTTTGTTTTGAGTTTGATTTGTCTCCAGCTCAGGTTAAACAAGTGAAGAGTTAATAACGTTATGATGTCACAAGGTTTCCTTCCATTTTGAAACTCGTAGTACCACAGACAGATTTGGGTTGTTCTGCTGACGTCCCGTTGGTCAACACTGTGGAGGTACGACTTTATTAAAACACAGATGCTCTCGGTTATTCTGGGTTGGATCCTTCGGTCTGCACCACGGAGCTGGAGACAGAGGAAGCCCCGCGGAGTCAGGGGAAATTAAAGTACACATCTCTGTACTGGAACTACAAGATTGTACCAGATTTTCATTTAATAAAGTAAGATTCTTTGCCCCAGTGCAGATATGTTGTAAAAGCAGCTCTTACCCGGAATTTATACCAGGAACTTCAGCGACACGTAAAGTATTTTTAAAAGCATCGAGTTACACCAGAAGCTACAGAGCTGCTCCTGCAATACTAGACTCTGTAGACTCTCACCAAACTGTTTTATATTGATACACATTAATAGTTGATTGGATAAATTATGTTTTAAATCACAAAATATAAGTTGGCAACAAGAGAGACGATGTTTGTGGCCTTGTCTTTGGTGCCGTATTATTTAGACACTCACCATTTCACTTTGTTCGTCTGCTCCTTGTGCATTTTCCTTCAGAAGTTTTTCTTGTAAAGTTGCTGTTTCACGTCGTAAAGTGTTTTATATTTGTCCTCCGTGACTGTAAACTTTCCGTAGTCCATCCAAGCCCCGGGGTTTCAAAACGACCGCCTGTGGATCCTCCAGGTGTTACATTTTTATTTTTTTATTTACAATACAGTTGGGAAGGTGACTTTTAAAATGTAATCCCCTACAGATTACAGATTACACATCCCAAAATATAGTTTGTAACGGAATCCATTAAATTACTTCAAGTGAGTAATGTAAAAATCTGAATACTTTGGATTACTTGTTTGTCATGCTTTTTAAAATTACATGAATGTACCAACACATTCAGAAATTTCATGTTTGTTCTCTTCAAATTGGCTGAGGCCAAGTCTCCATGAACAGACTTTTGTTTGCTGTAGAGTAGAAAAGACGAGGAAATCTTAACATGAGATGTTTTGTCTGATAAAAGACAATAAAAAGGCCAGTCTTTCCTCAACCAGATAAAAAATATTATTAATAGAGAAATGATTTTTATATGAGATCACTGCTGCCTTAAATTATATCCCACCTACTGTTAGGTTTCATATTGTTTAGTCCTGGTTTTAGACCTGGTTTAGACCTGGTTTAGATCTGTTTAGATCTAGTTTAGACCTGCTTTTAGTCCTGTTTTAGTCCTGTTTTATTCCTCGTTTAGTCCTGGTTTTAGACCTGGTTTTAGTCCTGGTTTTAGACCTGGTTTAGACCTGGTTTAGACCTGGTTTTAGACCTGGTTTGATCTAGTTTAAACCTGGTTTAGTTTCCAGAAATGAGTGGAATTACCGAAAAAAAGAAAAAGAAAAAAAAGGTATATAGCCCAAAATGTGAAAACAGGAAAATACCACCATGTAATCCATTTATTTCAACAAAGTAACTGTAATCCAATTACCACTCACTGAAACAGTAACTGTAACTGAATACAGTTACTCATAATTTGTACTCTGATTACAAAACTGTGGTACATGTAATCTGTTACTCCCCAACACTGCATATATTTACAATAATACACTATAAACACATAAATCAGACACTGAAGTTCATAACACAGATGAAAAAAAACAATGGAAACCTATAATAAAATAACAAAGAAACAAAATGATAGATACATAAGCAACTTAGTTTGGGCAGTTTTTATTTTCACACCAATCAATGGAAAAGGCAATAACGCGAGGAACCGTATAGGACGTATGGGATCATTTCCAGGCTTATGGATGCGCTCCGGCCTGTGCATAAATGAACGTTCAGACCTCCCGGTGTTCAGCTGTTGCACAGATTCAATTCTTCGAGGCTCTGTGTTTGCAGCTGCTCTTGCAGGAGCCGAGGCTGTAGCCGACCAGAGACGATTTTCATTTTTATGTGTGATGAAAACGCTGTTCTGCGTTTCACCAAAGGTTTTACTTCACATGTTTTCTCAGTCCTGACTATGTTTTTAAAAAGACAATAGATTATGTTACAACATGTTTACTCAAATATTCATCTAAATTACTTTTTTTTTCTGTGATAAATGAAAATACTGTTTTTATATTTGACATGTTTTCTCAATACTGACTAGAGGTGTGCAAACCTATTAATATATCGTATCGTTTAATGTGATGCTACAGTATCGATATCGTGGGCTGCTGTATCGATATATCATCAAGAGTATTTTTTGGTTTATTTTCCTAAATTATTTTGTTAAAGCTACAGTTTTGTTGCTTGTTCAAAGGAAGGAAACTTGTTTATGTTTATGTGACACATTTGACATTTTCACTGTTTTGATGATTCAAATGTTTGTGTTTCATATGAACTTTGCACAAGACGTGGTTTAACAAAGACTTTTAGAATCACAGACTTTATTTTATTGAACCTTATCGAATTGAAATTTGAAACATATATCAAATCAAAAGTGCAGAATATCGAGATATGTATCGTATCGTATCGGCAGCTTCTTAATGATACCAGCCCTAATACTGACAATGTTTTTAAAAAGCCCAACAATGGATTACAGACGTTTATTCAAAGATGAAATGTTTTCTGTGACAAAATGTTGGCCGTTTTTTGTTTTCTTGAAGACAGCGGGTTTTCGAAAGACTGATTCATTAGCCGGTTTCACTTCGTGGAAACCGTATGTCCTCGCAGTGTTAGACTTTGTTCGCTTGACAGTAGATTGGTACTTTTTATCATTTAACCAATCGCTGCTATTTGGTCGTGACGTATGTAATGTGCCACTGACGGGGTTAACTGGTATATTAAGCTTTTCACCAGGCACGGTGACTGAGTGGCTAGCACTCATTCCTCACAGCAAGAAGGTTCTGGGTTCGAGCACCAGGTCGCCCGGGCCTTTCTGTGTGGAGTTTGCATGTTTCTCCCCGTGTCTGGATGAGTTTCCTCTGGTTGCTCCGGTTTCCCCCATCAACCCAAAACATGTTACAAGTCTCCAAGAACAGCTGATAGTCAAGGTCAGTTAAAAACAATCAATCAATGAATCTGCCCAGAAACTACAGGTGGAAATTAACACTGATGCTACAACCTGATGTACAACAGGTAAAAAGGTTCATGTAAAAGTTGTGCGCTATCCCTGTCTCAAATAAATAAAGTAGGAAGAAGAACAATAACGTCTTTACCCTTGATAAAATTCACTAAAGATTCATGTGCTGGTTTCACTTCATAGAAACCGTCTGACCTCGCAGTGTTAGAGTTCGTTCGCTCGACAGTAGGCGGGTACTTTTTTATTTAACCAATCGCTGCTGTTTGGTCGTGACGTACGTAATGCGTCAAATCCCGTAGGAAGAAGGACAATAACATCTTTCCTCTTGATAAAATTCACCAAACATTCTCTTTGTTCTGGTTTTAAATCCTCGATCTCGGGAATCATTGACAACACAGAATGTCTGTCTCTTCGCTGATTGGCTGGTCCCCGAACTTGCACTGCCGGGGTTTTTGCGACCTGTCTAGTGTATTCTGATTCCTGATCTAGTCGCTGGAGAGAAATGAAATTGAACGGAGGCACCAGGTGGCGCCGGCCTGGCTAGGTTTTTCGAACGTGATTGGGCAGAAATCACAAAACCAAATCTGGCAACACTGGGTGAGACTATAAATGTCCATCACCAGATTATTAAAATGCAGAAGTGGAACCAGAGTGTCCAGTTTTACCCTTTTGTCCTTGAAACAGATTCCATTTTTGGGAAACAAAAATAACCAAAAGCTTTTCCCCCATCCCCATCTCTGTTCCAACGTGAACAGTTTTTAGATCTTGTATTAAGAGTTCATGAATATCAAAGTTCAACAAACAAGTGAGATATTCAGACAGTGCGTCAAGTCCCTTAAAAACGTTTTATACAGAGCTGTTCTCTTGTGACAGACAGCGGCCAACCTGCTTTTTCATGTGAGATGAGAGTGACGGGTTTTAAATTCATGGCCTGTTACGAAACGAGGAGCTGAGTGAAAGAGTCTATTCAGATGTGATGTTGAGGCTGAAGTCTGCATGTACTTTATATTTCCATAATAAAGAACAGATGGAGAGGCTGTTTGAACTATTTCTTTTCTGTAAATCAATGAGATACAAGATTTGTTTCTATAATAATATGATAATTTAGATTTTAAAGCGTTACAAAATTCTGAGATGTGTATTTAAAAGGACACGTTTTCATCAAGCCAAAAGGTATTTATAGGTGGAGACTTTTTCAATGAATGTGCCATTTAGTGCTGGGGTCACCAACCTTTATGAAACCGAGAGCTGCTTCATTTGCACTGAGTCATACGAAGGGATAAAAGTTTGATACTCTCTTCTGAAATAACAAATGTGCTCAGTTTGTCTTTAATTCTACATAATTAATGGATTTTTCAGAGTAATTATCAACAATGACAGCAAAGTGGGAAACAGACATCAATATTCAGCACTTTAGCTTTATTAATCTCAGTAATTGTTAATTTTTTAAGTACAGAGTGAGCAATTATCATCACTGCTTCTGTGTGTTTTCATGCGCATCAGTATCCCGCTATTAAACCAGGAAAAATACAAACAACCATGAGCTCCTTCTAACCAGAGTTACTTAAACATGCAAATTAAACATGCATGGATGACGTCTAAAAGCTTTTGCAGAACACTTTTTTAATGAAGTATGGAGCTGTTAGATGTAAACAATAAGTCTCTACAGGAGCAGGTGGAGGTGTCTGGGGAGGTGGAGGTCTAGATAGCCGGTTTGATCATTTTTCATATAAAGAGATCTGCGAGTGTGAGTTTGTTTTGAGTTAATGAATCAAGTCCACACCTGCTGCACAGAACTGGTACGACCTGTTTTTTTGGATTTCCTCAGTGTCATAACATTATGAGACGACAGAAGAGCTGCACCGCGCCGCGTTGGACCAAAGCACGACTGAAACTGAGGATTCTGCTCTGACTCTGGTGAGTGCAGAGGGATTTACAGACTTAAGAACTGATCTTGCCCCCCGATCTTAGCGCTAGTGCAAGTGTGGGGCGTGGAGCTTTAAACATGGGGGCCCGATCTTGCCCCCAGTCTTGGCATTTAGCACAAGGGTGGGGTGTGGATTTCTAAACAGGTGTGTGCCGTGTCTGGATATCGGGTGGAGAGGAGCAGACTGAGGGCAGGTGTGGCGCGTTCAGTGAACTGCCAGAATCATAAACATAAATATTAAATGAGTCCGCTGAAAAACAACATGTAACATGATAAAAACTTCTTTTATTTGGAAATATATTAGGATGATAAATGTTTAACATTCATGACATGTTTGTGTGCTGTGCGGGAGTCGTCCAGATGCCCTCCTCCCGCAGCAGAGCACAGCCCCTCACCTGCTCCCTGTATCAGCTCTGATCTAGAGTTTGGTTTGATCTGGATCTGTACAAAAGCTGCTCAATCACATGAGGCCGTTTACAGCGATGTCCTAAAGTGGGTTTTCTTAACTTGTCTGTGGTCCTAATGCTGCGATGTTGATTAAAACTGCACATAGGTTTAGGGAATGTGCAATAATTAATAGAATACAAGAATGCAAGGACTTGCCTGTTAAGAATAATTTAAAGGTCCTGTTGGTGCATCACTCGTGGTCAGACTTGGTCTCATATATGTTTTGTTCTATGGTGTTTGTTTATGTGCTGCTTTGTGTTGTGTTGTCCTGTTTTTTGATAAAGCATGTTACACCCTGTCCCAAGACAAATTTCTCACCATGGGAGACAATAAAAGGATTATCTTATCTTATTTCCTCACATTCTCGTGGCCGGACTCTGACAGGGATCAGTGTTTGCATTCACTGACACCTCGAGGCTCTGACAGCTCAGCAGACGCACGTATCATATCTGTGCGCAAAGCAGTAACATCAGAAACATTTATATGATAATAAACGTATTCCATAATCTGCGAGACTTCCACCTGTGTGGGACCAAATGCACTGGACCCAAGAGATGAGAATGTGAGCGATCAGCGGTAGCAGCAGTGGACACTTGTACCTCAGGTGAGTCCGTGGGAGTGGACTGCAGGACAGACGGGAGCAGGAGCGAGAAAGCAGTGAGTCTGCTGTGGGATGGGGAGAGCATTAGACTTACTCTTAGAGCTTACAGAGGTGCACGTGCACACAGAGTGTTCGTAACACAAACTCAGTCAGTTCTGTCATGGCCCACACAAAATTCTATATTCCTGGTGGCTCTGCTGGTGTGGACTTGCATCGCGGGGTTCTGAAGCTGTTTTATTGTCACATATATATAATTTTTACCCACACTCCACTTGCTGCCTGTAATGAGGCAAAGCTTGCAGAAATTACCCACACTGGTGGTGATTTTAAACACCACAGCAGTCACAGATTGACAGATTGGTTCAGATGCCGTCACCATATTTGTACTTGTACAGTCCCACCCCCACCTGGACACGCCCAAGTCTTAGCGCCAGCACTCATGCTATGTTTGGGGGCAAGATTGGGCCCTAAGTCTCTACAGGAGCAGGTGGAGGTGTCTGGGGAGGTGGAGGTCTGGTTGTTTGGTTTGATCATCTTTCATATAAAGAGATCTGTCATATGAGTTTGTTTTGAGTTAATGAATAACGTCCACACCTGCAGCACAGAACTGGTACGACCTTTGGCTTTCCTCATTGTCATAACTTCACACGACAGAAGAGCTGCACCACACGTCGCACTGGACCAAAGCACGAGTAAACAAGTCAGGTGAGGGATTTACAGACAAACTGTTTTTTAGAATGAACATCATTATGATATAAGGTGGTGATTCTGGCACTTTGTACAATAAATCATTTGGAATATGGATCATTCTTTTAAACCTTTAACTGATAAAGTCTGTCCAATATTCCACTTTGCAAACGATGTCACAACCTTAGACAAACAAACCACCCAATGACGCTTATTCTACATCAAAAGTCCTCCTGTCCTCCTCTGAGCTGCAGTTGGACAGTGATGGTGTCTGGTCTCTGAGCCTGTTCTCTTCTGTCCTCAGGTGAGACATGGATTCTTCTGAGGACACGTTCCTGTGCTCCATCTGTCTGGACATGTTCTCTGAGCCAGTGTCCACTCCCTGTGGACACAACTTCTGCCAACGCTGCATCTCTCAGACCTGGGACACTGATGGGCCCTGCACATGTCCTCTGTGTAAAGAGATGTTCCACAGCAGACCACAGCTCAGGGTCAACACGCTCCTGAAGGAGCTGGTCTCAGAGTCCAAACTGGAGAAGAAGAGGAAGAGATCTGCAGAGGTGCAGTGTGACTTCTGCTCTGACCCCAAACTGAAGGCCTCCAAGTCCTGCCTGGTGTGTCTGTCCTCCTTCTGTGAGAAGCACCTCCAGCCTCATCTCACAGTCTCTGGGCTGAAAGGACACCAGCTGATGGAGCCTGTGGAAGACCTGGAGGACAGGATGTGTCCCACACACCGGCGCCCCCTGGAGCTCTTCTGTGGCACTGACCAGAGCTGCGTCTGTGCCGTGTGTGTCCTAGAGCACAAGAACCATGAGTTAGTGTCTCTGGAGGAGGCGTGTGAGCGCAGGAGGTCCTCTCTGCTGCAGACTCAGGCTCAGAGCCAGCACATGGTGGAGCAGAGGAGGCAGAAGATCCAGGAGATCCAGAGGCTCCTGGAGCTGAGTGAGACAGAGACAGACAGAGAGAGGGCTGCGGGGCTGCAGGTCTTCACTGCTCTCATGCAGTCTGTTCAGAGGCGTCTGGACCTCTTCTTAGAGGAGCTCCAGGAGAAGGAGAGCAGAAACCACAGACGAGCCCAGGATCTGCTGCAGCGGCTCGAGCAGGAGATCTGTGATCTGGAGAAGAGCAGCGCTGAATGTCTCTCACGCTCTCATGACCCCCTTCAGTTTCTACAGCGCTGCCCTAATATCATGCCCCCTGCTGGGCTGAAGGAGTGGAGCAGTGTGAGATTTGAAGCAGAGACGTGTGAGGGCAGTGCAGCCCGCGCTCTGTCTGAGCTCCACAAGAGTCTCTCTGAGGAGTTTAAAGTTCAGTTCGAGGTGGAGCTCGGGAGAGTGCAGCAGAGTGCGGTGGAGGTGACTCTGGACCGGGACACGGCTCACTCTGGTCTCATTCTGTCTGAAGATCTCAAACAGGTTCATTGTGGAGATGTGAAGAAGAACCTTCCACACTCTCCTCTGAGGTTTAATTCTTGCGTTAGTGTTTTGGGGAAACAGAGTTTCTCTTCAGGCAGGTTTTACTTTGAGGTTCAGGTCAAAGGGAAAACTGCGTGGGATTTAGGAGTGGCCCAAGAGTCCATCAACAGGAAGGGAAAGATCCATGCAAGTCCCAAACATGGACAGTGGATCATCTGTTTAAGAAACAAAGATCAGTACAGCGCTTGTACAGGCCCCTCTGTCCGTCTGTCTCCTCAGAGAGCTCCTCAGAAGGTGGGCGTGTTTGTGAACTATGGACAGGGTCTGGTCTCCTTTTATGACTCA
This sequence comes from Boleophthalmus pectinirostris, assembly GCF_026225935.1. Taxonomy (NCBI): domain Eukaryota; kingdom Metazoa; phylum Chordata; class Actinopteri; order Gobiiformes; family Gobiidae; genus Boleophthalmus; species Boleophthalmus pectinirostris. The sequence goes on along the minus strand of NW_026571190.1, from coordinate 39,734,491 downwards.
GAATCTGCAGATCTTCTCTACTCCTTCACTGACTGCTGCTTCAGGGAGAAGCTGTTACCGTATTTTTCTCCTTCTCTCAATTATGGAGGCACAAACTCAGCTCCTCTGATCATCAGAAAAGTTCAAACTGACTAGATACATTTGCTTTTTGAGATACTGGTTTGTTAACGTTTGTATAAGTTGTTAAAGCTTGCAATATTGTTTTTTAATGGACCCAGCCCTGCTCACCTGTTCTGTGGAGCAGATTCTCCCTCTCACTGTCGACACTCTGCACATCTTAGTCCATCTTAGTCCTTTGGGATCCATCAATCTCAACGTGCACCAGGATCCATCCATTTCGGTGTGCACGGTCCAGCTGTATGCGTGCTCACTAATTTCATGCTATCTTCAATGCACTGGCCCATTGTTTCCCAAAGACTGGGTCGCAACCCTCAGGCAGGTCACAAGAGATTTTTTTGGGGGGTCGCCCTGCATGTCAGTCTGCAATCTACAGTTCTGACACTGATCTGCTGCTGCGTTCTCCTCCTGCAGAACAAAACAAAACACTTTGAATTAAAAATGTTGAAATGTTAAGACACGTTTTGTATAATTTCTAATCTTTTTGTGATTATCTTATTGACTATTTTGTTCCAATATTGCTGGTTCAATTGAACGTTGAAAAGAAAAAGAAATGGGCCAAAACAGCAACTTATGGATCCTTTTATTGCTGCTTCAATGACTGTTTTTCATTGTTTAAAACTTGAGTAATCCTAATTGTTCAGATAAATATCCAATAAAATATCCTTATTAATGTTCAATAATGCTCAAATGCATCGTTGTTTTGTGATTTACGAATAATGTTGAAAAATTGACTTGGGTCGCTAAGGTTTGTGACTTTTAAAATATGGGTCCCCAGAAAGAAAAAAAACTTTGGGAAACATTGAATTAGCCTCCACAAGACGCCGTTGAAAGGAGCAGGTGGAGGTGTCTGGGGAGGTGGAGGTCTGGTTGTTTGGTTTGATCATCTTTCATATAAAGAGATCTGTCATATGAGTTTGTTTTGAGTTAATGAATAACGTCCACACCTGCAGCACAGAACTGGTACGACCTTTGGCTTTCCTCATTGTCATAACTTCACACGACAGAAGAGCTGCACCACACGTCGCACTGGACCAAAGCACGAGTAAACAAGTCAGGTGAGGGATTTACAGACAAACTGTTTTTTAGAATGAACATCATTATGATATAAGGTGGTGATTCTGGCACTTTATATACATAAAAAATCATTTGGAATATGGATCATTCTTTTAAACCTTTAACTGATAAAGTCTGTCCAATATTCCACTTTGCAAACGATGTCACAACCTTAGACAAACAAACCACCCAATGACACTTATTCTACATCAAAAGTCCTCCTGTCCTCCTCTGAGCTGCAGTTGGACAGTGATGGTGATTTACAAATAATGTTGAAAAATTGACTTGGGTCGCGATGGTTTGTGACTTTTAAAATATGGGTCGCCAGAAAAAAAAAAAAAAAAACTTTGGGAAACATTGAATTATCCTCCACAAGACGCCGTTGAAAGGAGCAGGTGGAGGTGTCTGGGGAGGTGGAGGTTTGGTTGGTTGATTTGATCATTTTTCATGTTCACCTTATTCCATCCTGCCCACTTTTCTCTCTAAACGCTCCTAAACGGCATGAAACGGGGCTCCCCTTCATGTCAGTGGTGAATATGAAGAAACTTTGCAGATTAAATACGGTGTCCTGTCGATTTGAGCTCCCTATCGCTACTGCGCACGCCCACAACTCCCAAGCACCGCTCCAGTTTAAATGCCGTCGATTTGAGCTCCTGAGGCAGAAGTGGAGCAACAAGTCACATTTTAAAAGTGTATTATTTTTATTGTCTGTTTCAGTGGCGGAGTGTGCATTTCACACCTAGACCTTCAGTAGTGCTCTGTCTGAAACAATCCACTCCTCAAGAACTATTTTGTGGTCATAAAAGCATCTTATTCCACAGAAACACAGTATAAAGAGCCGTGGAGATTCAATACACGGACAAGTGAGGAGAGGGGGATGCGCGGTGCATGGAGCAGTGAAGAGAAACGACTAAACCAGAACTAAACCAGGACTGTTTGTCAGGACGGGCCTGAAGGTGCGCCCGTGTAGACTGTCAGGTGACCGCAGAGGAAAGGACCAAAAGGACCGTGCCAGGACTCCGTTCCACACGGGGCCACAAGGGGCTCAGTGCAGCTGTCGCCCGATCGCACTTTGCGGAAACTCTATTCTGCTGACTCGGGGTTCTCTCTCGCTCTCTCTCAAGTCTAAGATTAGTCCTGGTTTAGACCTGATTTAGACCTGGTTCCACCACAGATGCAGTTCTCTCTCTGACTGTCCAATTACGAGTCTGAATCCGGTGGCGTTTTCGTACACCTGCTAAAGGTCCTGGCGACACCAACTCAAAATCTGATTGGTTGAAGCAACAGTTTCATGGACATTTATTTTGTGTTCGAGTTCCTGCAGGATGGATTCTGAAGGCCTCAGGGACACTTCTTTGATTTTGACTCTGCCTGGCAACAAGTGACGGCTGAAATGTGATTGGTCAAATGCTTTAATATGAAAATACTTGTCTGGAAGCAGAACAACCATCGGAAAAGCTCTGAAAGGAAGAGGACAGAACATGTGGAATTATTTAAGAATAATAATGTAATTAACATCAGTCTGTGATTCTGATTTTTTTTAGGCCAGCAGAGAAGGACTTGCAGACCCTGACGCTCCGACACTGATCTGTTTTGACCGGTTAAACATCGACATGTGCGTGTTAGATTTGCAGCAGAAAACCGACGTTAGATGACTGAATAGTTTGGATTTAATATTTGATTTTATCCTTACCATTTTTATTACATTGTCTTTTATTTTGTTTCCATGTGTAAAAAAAACGTAACTTTGTTCAGAAAGGTGCTGTATAAATAAAATATCACTGTATTATAATAGAAATTAAAACTGTAGCCTGTGATAATTATTTAATATAAAGATTTTAGTGTTTCCAGTCATTTCTTTTTCTTATGTAGTGGAAGCCTAATTTGATAGAAGATATCGGCCTGTCGAAATAAGCTCCTCTTCCCAAATTCATATAAATGAGTGAATAATGGTGACTCTACAGTGGGAGCTTTATTCGATGGTTAAAAATTGACGATATGTCGATATGTGCTTCCTTTAGTCGGAGCCTATTTGAACAGAAAATGACTGTCAAAATGTACTACGCATATTCAGATAAATGAGTTGAAATTTGACATAACTAAGGTATAAACTGTCTTTAATCCAAAGAAATATGTTGTAAAAAAACTGGGGAGGTCAGAGTCGGGGATTGCAAAAACATATAGTAGCTCATTTCGACAGAACAACGGCATAAAGTCGGTTAACTTGTGTAAAATGTTCCACGTTCCTGTGCACCAACGAGTCACATTTCTCTCTGGGCTTTAAAACGTCAATATTGAACTTATCTGCCGTTAGGATCGGTGCCGTACAAAATAATCCAATGCTCATGACAACATCCGGAATAAGGTAAATAAAGATCTGTCACGTGAGTTTATTTTAGCTCCACTCACGCCCACCCACGTGCAGGGCAGAACAGGAACAACTACATTTTTTTTTTTAACTTCCTCATTGCCGCAACAGCTCATCAGACAGAAGAGCTGCGACCGCATGGCACGTCGGATCAAAGAAAAACTCAAACAAAAAACAACGTAAACTGAGGATTCCGCGCTGACTCCGGTGAGTACGCAGGGATTTACAGACAATTTTATTTGAGAATCAACAACAAACACGCATAATGTATCACGTAAAGAAAGCAAAACGTACTTACAAAGCTGCACATTCTCTGTAAAAATTAACGTGCGTCATTGCTGTTTTTCTTTCACTTTCTTGACACGTGTGCTTCTTAAAAATAAATGTTATTACTATAATATCTTATAAATTATTATTATTATTATTGCCTCCTGTTCTTTTTAACCTGCATATGGATGATTTGTCGAGCCTGTCCAGAGTACGGGATGCAGTATGACATCAAATATAATTCAAAAAAGATTTCCAGGTCTAAGGAGGATCAAAAATTAAGCTTTTCCTCCTTTTATTTAAATGAGAATCAGCTGGTTAATGTAATAAAAACAAAATACTTGGGCCATATTATTAGAAATGACTCCTGTAACCATGTTGTTGCTTTGCTCGCAATATTCCACAGTGTCTATCTTGCTTTTATTCAATTACACCTGTTCATATTGCTAAAAAATGGCCTGAAATGACAGCACTCTTACTATGACTATGACCTACAGATTACAGATTACACACACCAAAAAGTAGTTTGTAACGTAATGCATTAAATTACTTAAAGTGAGTAACGTAATCTGAATACTTTGGATTACTTGATTTGCTGTAGAGAAGCAAAGACATCGTAACATAAGATTTTTTGTCTGCTAAAAGAAAATAAAAAGCCCAGACTTTATTTAACTGTATTCAAAATATTTTTGATAGAAGAAACAAGTCCGCGCAGCGTGGTTTAGTCCTGGTTTAGTCCTGGTTTAGTCCTGTTTTAGTCTGGTTTAGTCCTGGTTTAGTCCAGGTTTAGCCCTGGTTTAGTCCTGTTAAATCCTGTTTTAGTCCTGGTTTTTAGTCCTGTTTAGTCCTGGTTTAGTCCTGTTTTAGTCCTGGTTTAGACCTGGGTTTAGCTCTAATTTAGACCTGGTTTTGACCTGGTTTAGACCTGGTTTTAATCCTATTTTAGACCTGTTTTAGTCCTGGTTTAGACCTGGTTTTAGACCTAGTTTAGACCTGGTTTTAATCCTATTTTAGACCTGATTTAGTCCTGGTTTAGACCTGGTTTAGACCTGGTTTTAGTCCTATTTTAGACCTGTTTTAGTCCTGGTTTAGACCTGGTTTAGACCTGGTTTAGACCTGGTTTTAGCCCTATTTTAGACCTGTTTTAGACCTGGTTTAGATCTAGTTTAGACCTGGTTTTAGTCCTATTTTAGACCTCATTTAGACCTAGTTTAGACCTGGTTTTAGCCCTATTTTAGACCTGTTTTAGACCTGGTTTAGATCTAGTTTAGACCTGGTTTTAGTCCTATTTTAGACCTCGTTTAGACCTAGTTTAGACCTGGTTTTAGCCCTATTTTAGACCTGTTTTAGTCCTGGTTTAGACCTGGTTTAGATCTAGTTTAGACCTGGTTTTAGTCCTATTTTAGACCTGTTTTAGACCTGGTTTAGATCTAGTTTAGACCTGGTTTTAGTCCTATTTTAGACCTGTTTTAGTCCTGGTTTAGACCTGGTTTAGACCTAGTTTAAACCTGGTTTTAGTCCTATTTTTAGACCTGTTTTAGACCTGTTTTAGACCTGGTTTAGATCTAGTTTAGACCTGGTTTTAGTCCTATTTTAGACCTGTTTTAGTCCTGGTTTAGACCTGGTTTAGATCTAGTTTAGACCTGGTTTTAGTCCTATTTTAGACCTGTTTTAGTCCTGGTTTAGACCTGGTTTAGATCTAGTTTAGACCTGGTTTTAGTCCTATTTTAGACCTGTTTTAGTCCTGGTTTAGACCTGGTTTAGACCTAGTTTAGACCTGGTTTTAGCCCTATTTTAGACCTGTTTTAGTCCTGGTTTAGACCTGGTTTAGACCTAGTTTAGACCTGGTTTTAGCCCTATTTTAGACCTGTTTTAGACCTGGTTTAGACCTGGTTTAGATCTAGTTTAGACCTGGTTTTAGCCCTATTTTAGACCTGTTTTAGACCTGGTTTAGACCTGGTTTAGATCTAGTTTAGACCTGGTTTTAGCCCTATTTTAGACCTGTTTTAGACCTGGTTTAGACCTGGTTTAGATCTAGTTTTGACCTGGTTTAGTTTCTGGCAATGAGTGGAATCACCGAAAAAAAGAAAAGAAAAAAAAAGGGGGGGGATACAGCCGAAAATGTGAAAACAGGAACATACCTTAGTGAAATCCATTTATTTCAACAAAGTAACTGTAATCCAATTACCCCTCACTGAAAAAGTAACTGTAACCGAATATAGTTACTCATAATTTGTACTCTGATTACGTAACTCCGGTACATGTAATCTGTTACTCCCCAACACTGTATATCACACTGTACACAGTTCACCTTTGGTATAATTACAGCAAAGCAAAGGTGAATAAGATCAAAACGGCAGATAAAGACTCCAAGGTGGGAAAGTACCAGAGATTTGTTTGTGACGGCAAATATTCCAACATTCCAGACTCTAATCAGGAACCTCACATATAAATGTATGTGTAGGTTAAATGAATCAAGAAATTTATTTATTATTATGTTAGCCCTAGTTTAGTCCTGGTTTAGATCTAGTTTAGTTTTGTTTTAGTCTTGTTTTAGTCCTGCTTTAGTCCTGGTTTAGTTTTAGTTTAGTCTTGTTTTAGTCCTGGCTTAGTCCTGTTATAGTCCTGTGTTAGCCCTAGTTTAGACCTAGTTTAGACCAGGTTTAGATCTAGTTTAGTTTTAGTTTAGTCCTGGTTTAGACCTGGTTTAGTCCTACTTTAGTCCTGGCTTAGTCCTGTTATAGTCCAGTGTTAGCCCTAGTTTAGACCTAGTTTAGTCCTGGTTTAGATCTAGTTTAGTTTTGTTTTAGTCTTGTTTTAGTCCTGCTTTAGTCCTGGTTTAGTTTGAGTTTAGTCCTGGTATAGACCTAGGTTAGTCCTGGTTTAATCCTGGTTTAGAAGTGGTTTAGACCTAGTTTAGTCCTGTTTTAGTCCTGGCTTAGTCCTGTTATAGTCCAGTGTTAGCCCTAGTTTAGTCCAGGTTTAGATCTAGTTTAATTTTAGTTTAGTCTTGTTTTAGTCCTGGTTATTATTATTTATTTATTTTTTATTATTTTTTTTTTTATTATTATTATTTATTTTTTTAATTATTTTTATTATTATTATTATTATTTATTTTTATTTATTTTTTTTGATCACAGGTAAATTTTGACATTATTTCACAGAGTCATATTTAACACACACAGTCCGAAAAGGTGCAGGTTGAAGCTTAAGTTTATTTCTGCCTTTTTACTCTTTATTCCTTTATCAGAGCTTCATCCTGACATCAGTTCATCTTCAAAAATACAACACGAGAAAACAAACAAATCAGAAACAGAACAACAAAGTCCTACAGCACAAACTAAGTCTCATATTTCATGTTTCTGTCCAGAGTTAAACATTTAAACGTCTTTATAAAGTGAAAGAGACTGTATACTGTGTACAGTTTGGGGTTTTCCATACAGTTGTTCCAGAGCTCCGCCCCTTTAACTGGTTTACAAAATTTCATAATGTTTTTGTTCTGATTTTGTTTTTGATAAACATGTCTGTGCCTCTGAGCTCGTATTTTCTCTTTCAGATTTTGAACATGTTCTGTAAAGATTCTGACAGGAGATTGTTGTTGTTTACTTTGAACATGATTTTCAGACAGTGTTGGGAAGGTTACTTTTAAAATGTAATCCCCTACAGATTACAGATTACATACCTCAAAATGTAGTTAGTAACAGAATCCATTAAATTACTTAAAGTGAGTAATGTAATCTGATTACTTTGGATTACTTGATTTGCTGTAGAGAAACAAAGACGAGGAAATTGTAACAAAAGACTTTGCTGAACCGTACTAAAAATAATATTGATAGAAGAGGAGGAGACACGTCCACGCAGCAGGTTTAGTCCTGTTAAATCCTGGTTTAGTCCTGGTTTAGACCTGGTTTTAGTCCTGTTTTTTTGTCTTGGTTTAGTCCTGATTTAGTCCTGGTTTTAGTCCTGGTTTAGTCCTGGTTTTAGTCCTGTTTTAGTCCTGGTTTAGTCCTGGTTTTAGTCCTGGTTTAGTCCTGGTTTAGTCCTGTTTTTTTGTCTTGGTTTAGTCCTGATTTAGTCCTGATTTTAGTCCTGGTTTAGTCCTGGTTTTAGTCCTGGTTTAGTCCTGGTTTAGTCCTGGGTTTAGTCCTGGTTTAGTCCTGGTTTAGTCCTGGTTTAGTCCTGGTTTTAGTCCTGGTTTTAGTCCTGGTTTAGTCCTGGTTTTAGTCCTGGTTTAGTCCTGGTTTTAGTCCTGGTTTTAGTCCTGGTTTTAGTCCTGGTTTTAGTCCTGGTTTAGTCCTGGTTTAAGTCCTGGTTTAGTCCTGGTTTTAGTCCTGGTTTTAGTCCTGGTTTAGTCCTGGTTTAGTCCTGGTTTTAGTCCTGGTTTTAGTCCTGGTTTTAGTCCTGGTTTTAGTCCTGGTTTAGTCCCAAAATATGAAAACAGGAAAACACCTCAGTGTAATCCATTTACTTCAGTAAAGTAACTGTAATCCGATTACCACTCACTGAAACAGTAACTGTAACTGAATACAGTTACTCATCATTTGTACTCTGATTACTCCAGTACATGTAATCTGTTACTCCCCAACACTGTTTATATATAAACTTGGAAACATACACATGATCACGTCCTGCAGTGGTGGAGTTACTACTTGGGGGCTGTAGGTGAACTTAAAGCACCTTTTTTGTTTTGGGTTTTATTTTATATATATTTATTGTCAATTTTTCCCCATTGTTCTTGAGACTTGCACATTTTTATTTATTTGAATTATGGTGGATTGGAAACTTGTCTTATTAGTTTGGTCGCCTACGAGATAACCAGATCTGAAAGTTTTTGGGTTTTTTTGTTAGTACAATTACTTTTTGTTTACATCCATTACACATGGGCCCAGTCCAGCAGAAGTAAACAACAAGGCCAAAAATTCAAGTTAATGCATCTGATATAAAAATGTATTGAACAGATACATATGTACTCTAGTTTATGAAACTGTTGACCTTTTTTCTGTACCATTTTTGGTTCTAAAGTTCCATATGTTTTAAACAGACCATGTATGAAACATGGAACAAAAATTATTTCCCAAATTTCAAAGACCCAAAAATCATGTAAATAAATGGATGTATTTCATCATATCTTGTGTTATTCCATCTTTGAACTGTTGATGAAGGTACATGATTTAAAAAAAAAAAATGTATTTAAAATGATAAAAATTTGCTTGGAAGGACTGACATATTTTATAGAAATAGTTTCCTTTCATTTTGAAGTAATATTAAAGTATTCAGAAGAAAAAAGCGACGAATTATGTAAAATCCTGCACCTTCTACTTGTTTGAACAATTTTCCCTCCGTTACTTTTCCCTCCGTTACCATGAACTTTCTTAATAAAAAATCTCATGAGTCAAAAAGTAAGAGGTTTTTCAACCTAATCTTGTACATATGGTAGAAAACTATATGAAGCAAATATTCAAACCAGTTTGTTAAGGATATGTAAGTGAGAACCAAGAGTTATCACTGTTTGGATTTATTGCCCAAAAAGTGCTGCATATTTCATTCCCTCCGTTACCAACATGAGTTTTTTAAATTTTTTTGTCAACAACTTGAAAGAATCTCACAGGTTTAACTTGACCCTGTTGGAGTGTAACTCTTTCCTACATTCTGATACTTTACTTATTTCAATAGTTCCTCTAGTTTCTGAATAAGAGACATTTGAATGTCAAAAATCTGCCCCTGTTTCCCTCCGTTACCACTTGACTGGACCCATATGATTATTATTATTTTTCTTATGATTATTGTTTAAAAGTAAACTATTCTCATTTAATGTCATATTGAGAGAAAATCAAATTGCTCTGAGGCCTCGTCCATTAGTGGCGCTGAGGGAAATGGTAGCGCCGCCTCTGACGTTCTGTCCAGAGTCTTTTAACCGTAAATATTTGTGAAGTATCTGATCACAAGAACACTGAGTGTGGAGTGACTGAATAATGAACTGTAAAGCTCTTTGGGTATCTTGAAAGGCGCTGTACAAATGCTATCAATCAATCAATCAAGAATAGATCCTGAACGAGGAAATAAAGAAGAAAAACACACACTCACTCCACCCTGAGTGTTTCGTGGTGATGGGTGTGATTCTGGCACTTCACCTGGTTTTCTGTAGCTGTAAATAACTTCACACACACACGTAACTGTTGAATATTTCTCTTTACAGACGATGTCACAGGTAAACAACTCGCCCAGTGACACTTATTCTACATTTAAACTTTCTGTGAAACTAGAAATTCTTGGTGAAAAAAGAGGCTGAAGTTACAGAACGTCAGAACTGGAAATGAGGCCGTTGTGTTGATGGACGACGACACGGCGGTTTTGCTTTAGTGTTTGTTTGTCTAAGGGGGGTTTCCCATAATGTTTTCTGATCTGATGTCACATTCTGTTTTAGCACCTGTGAAAGCTCAACGTTAAAGCTCCTCCTGTCCTCCTCTGAGCTGCAGTTGGACAGTGATGGTGTCTGGTCTCTGAGCCTGTTCTCTTCTGTCCTCAGGTGAGACATGGATTCTTCTGAGGACACGTTCCTGTGCTCCATCTGTCTGGACATGTTCTCTGAGCCAGTGTCCACTCCCTGTGGACACAACTTCTGCCAACGCTGCATCTCTCAGACCTGGGACACTGATGGGCCCTGCACATGTCCTCTGTGTAAAGAGATGTTCCACAGCAGACCACAGCTCAGGGTCAACACGCTCCTGAAGGAGCTGGTCTCAGAGTCCAAACTGGAGAAGAAGAGGAAGAGATCTGCAGAGGTGCAGTGTGACTTCTGCTCTGAGCCCAAACTGAAGGCCTCCAAGTCCTGCCTGGTGTGTCTGTCCTCCTTCTGTGAGAAGCACCTCCAGCCTCATCTCACAGTCTCTGGGCTGAAAGGACACCAGCTGATGGAGCCTGTGGAAGACCTGGAGGACAGGATGTGTCCCACACACCGGCGCCCCCTGGAGCTCTTCTGTGGCACTGACCAGAGCTGCGTCTGTGCCGTGTGTGTCCTAGAGCACAAGAACCATGAGTTGTTGTCTCTGGAGGAGGCGTGTGAGCGCAGGAGGTCCTCTCTGCTGCAGACTCAGGCTCAGAGCCAGCACATGGTGGAGCAGAGGAGGCAGAAGATCCAGGAGATCCAGAGGCTCCTGGAGCTGAGTGAGACAGAGACAGACAGAGAGAGGGCTGCGGGGCTGCAGGTCTTCACTGCTCTCATGCAGTCTGTTCAGAGGCGTCTGGACCTCTTCTTAGAGGAGCTCCAGGAGAAGGAGAGCAGAAACCACAGACGAGCCCAGGATCTGCTGCAGCGGCTCGAGCAGGAGATCTGTGATCTGGAGAAGAGCAGCGCTGAATGTCTCTCACGCTCTCATGACCCCCTTCAGTTTCTACAGCGCTGCCCTAATATCATGCCCCCTGCTGGGCTGAAGGAGTGGAGCAGCGTGAGATTTGAAGCAGAGACGTGTGAGGGCAGTGCAGCCCGCGCTCTGTCTGAGCTCCACAAGAGTCTCTCTGAGGAGTTTAAAGTTCAGTTCGAGGTGGAGCTCTGGAGAGTGCAGCAGAGTGCAGTGGAGGTGACTTTGGATCTAGACACGGCTCAACCGTGGCTCCGTCTGTCTGCAGATCTCAAACAGGTTTGTCACACTGATGTGGGGATGCAGCTCCCACACTCTCCTCTGAGGTTTGACTCTTGTCCTTGTGTTTTGGGGAAACAGAGTTTCTCTTCAGGCAGGTTTTACTTTGAGGTTCAGGTCAAAGGGAAAATTGAGTGGGATTTAGGAGTGGCCCAAGAGTCCATCAGAAGGAAGGGAATGATCAGTGCAAGTCCCAAACATGGACAGTGGAGCATCTGCTTAAGAAACAAAGATCAGTACGGCGCCTGTACTGACCCGTGGAGCCGTCTGTCTCCTCAGAGAGCTCCTCAGAAGGTGGGCGTGTTTGTGGACTTTGGACAGGGTCTGGTCTCCTTTTATGACTCAGATTCTGCAGATCTCCTCTACTCCTTCACAAACTGCTGCTTCAGGGAGAAGCTGCTGCCGCTCCTCAGTCCTTCCCTCAACTACAGAGGCACAAACTCAGCTCCTCTGATCATCACAAAGGTTCAGACTGACTAGAGACATCTTCATTTATGTTCAGACTCTCACTTTGATCACTGTGACCCCTGAGATTTATCACAGACATTTTAAATAAGTAAAAAGAACATTCAGTTGTACTTGTTATTAAAGAAGACGTGTTTTTTCTGGTATTTTGTAATTAACTCACAAAAGCAAGCATCATATTTCTTCTCAACATCTAATCCTCAAAGTGCATCAATAAAAGTGTATTTGGACTGAAACCTGCTTCACTGTGCGAGTAATTTGGGTTACATTTACACTGAAACGAATCACCGCATCAGAAACCATTTGAGTCCAGACACGTTGTTTCTGTTTCCACAAGTCTTCTCTATCCACACAGCTTTGAGCATATGTGTTTACGTTGTACAGAAATGAAACTTAAAACCACATGGTTAATTTACTTTAATTTTCTGTGACAGAGGGATGTTCTGCTGATGGTGAGTCTGTTCTGGGCAAATAGTTTTAGCTCTGCTGTTTCCCGTTTATCTCTGGTTTGTTTAAACCAGAGGTGCTCACACTTTTTCATCATGTGAGCTACTTACAAAATGACCAAGTCAAAATGATCTGCCTAATACAAAGCCAAACAAACTGCACTGAAACACTCTGTGCCCCTTTTTTGGACCCTCCCCCACAGTTTGAGAACCTCTTCTTTAAGAGAACTTCCTCTGGCACTTTACACAAAACTGTGAAAAAAGTGAAGGAAGATTTTTAAACCTGTTTTTTTAAAGTTCCAAACTGGAGTTTCATTCTTTTCTGGTTTTGCAGTGATATTTACCAGCCTCTGCACGTTTACCAAACCAAACGCACATCGTGACAAACACAGATGCATTTGTGCACTTTTGTTAGACAAACTTCAGCCAAATGTGGCAGTAGGTCTGTTCTGTAGATCCGCTCTATGCTGTAGACCTGCTTTGTGCCAACACTGGAACACAAATTTAGACTGGTTTTTGCTTCACGTTTGGTCTTGCTCTTCTAATCAGCCGCACTGTGGGAGGGGCTTGTGTTGGCTGTACGCAGGAAGGAGCGAGAGCGTGAAAAGGCGAGGGGCGGCGTGCTGACGTGAGGCAGGTGGACAGGTAGGATGTTTAGGAAGTTGAACCTGCCCTGTGATGCACGCTGGTACACGAGGGCACACGCTGTCGCAGACGAGCCGTGCATAGGGAGCGTGTGTGTTTGTGATGCGCCGTAGAGTCTCCGCGGGTTTCAAATGAGCGCACAGGCTGCACTGAGACGACCTGGAATCGACTGAAACAAAATTTAAAAATCCATGTATCTTTTCAATATAAAACCAAAAATAAGAAAATGGGAAAAAAAAAAAAAAAAACTGCTAATTTTCTTCATTCTTTGTCTCCAAAACCAAAATGAAAAAACAGAAAATGATTAATTTTTTTCAGTTTTTGATTTTGTGTTTAAATGAAAAATGGAAAAAAAATGGATAACGGACATTTCTTGTTTTCGTGACTGTGATGCTGGACTTAAACCAGGACTAAACCAGAACTGAACCAGGACTAAACCAGGACTAAACCAGAACTGAACCAGGACTAAACCAGGACTAACCAGACCAAAGACTAAACCAGAACTGAACCAGGACTAAACCAGGACTAGAGCAGGACTGAACCAGGACTAAACCACAACTGAACCAAGACTAAATCAGGACTAAACCAGGACTAGAGCAGGACTGAACCAGGACTAAACCACAACTGAACCAAGACTAAATCAGGACTAAACCAGGACTAAACCAGAACTGAACCAGGACTAAACCAGAACTGAACCAGGACTAAACCAGGACTAGAGCAGGACTAAACCAGGACTAGAGCAGGACTGAACCAGGACTAAACCACAACTGAACCAAGACTAAATCAGGACTAAACCAGGACTAAACCAGAACTGAACCAGGACTAAACCAGGACTAAACCAGAACTGAACAAGGACTAAACCAGGACTAGAGCAGGACTAAACCAGGACTAGAGCAGGACTGAACCAGGACTAAACCACAACTGAACCAAGACTAAATCAGGACTAAACCAGGACTAGAGCAGGACTAAACCAGGACTAAACCAGAACTGAACCAGGACTAAACCAGGACTGAACCAGGACTAAAACAGGTCTCAATCCTGGTCTCAGTCCCAGTCCCAGTCTCAGTCCTGGTCTGAGTCCCAGTTTCCTGATCACCCGACAGTCTACGCGGGCGCACATCCGGGCCAGTCCCCATACTCCTGGTTCAGTTCTGGTTCAGTCCTGGTTTAGTCCTGGTTTAGACCTGTTTTAGTCCTATTTCAGTCTGGCGTCTCAGTTTAAGTCGTGTTTTTTTTTTTTTTTTTCCATTTTTCAATTAAACACAAAATCGAAAAATGAAAAAACGAATCATTATCCGTTTTTTTCATTTTGGTTTTGGAGACAAATAATGAAGAAAATTGTTGGGTTTTTTTGTTTTCTTATTTTTGGTTTTATATTGAAGGTTTGTTTTTGAGGAGGTAACAACATTATAACCTGATTAAAATCTCACAAGAGTCAGTTTTGTGTAATATACGACTTTAAACACTGACTAAACATGTTTCTTCTAACTTTCCTCAAGTACAATTTGCAGTATAAATGTACTATCAACCTCCTCTCGTCGTTATACTGTAGACCTGAGCCGTGTTTACTCCTAATTGGACAACTTTCATCAAACGGAGCGTGAGGCGACCTGCTCCTCGTTAGCGATCCGAGTCTGACCTGCGTTTTTTTTTTAATCCAGGAAAAAACACTTTAAACGCTGCATTTTTAAAGACGAAGTTTGTGACACCATCAGCGCTTTTCACGCACGCAGGAAAGAGGAACAGCTGTGAGGGACACGTAATGAGTTTGGATCCGGGATGAGAAGAACCGGGATCACAGTCTGAGGAGGAAAACAAGAAGGACGCCGGTCGCAATCCACGAAGAAACGGAGGATTAGTCGGCAGAGGCGGGTATTAAGTCGGGCGTACACTGTGAGATTTTTGACCCTTTTTGAGCCGATTTTTCACTTTCTGTTTCGGGGATCGGGCCGAGTTTTGGCTTCATCGTGTGTCGCGCTTCGTGTAGTAAACATGGGGTAAAGAAAACCGATTAATCCCTCACGACCAGCTCCCCATCGGCATTCGCAGGTCGCAAGAAAATCAAACTTGTTAGAAATCCGGTCGCCTCTCGTGAGGGTTTCTCTCTGTTGAAGTCGAATTGCCAGAATCTGTCAGACTGAGCATGTGCAGACACAGAAGAGGAAGCAGGATATGAGGTTGTGGAGGACGATGGCGCCGGCGACTGTTTTGGACACAGGACCTGGAGGCGCAGTTAATCCAGCAACACAGAACAGAAGTTTGGTGAAAAACTTGATGCTACTTACCTCCAGTTCCCTCTGAAGAACTGACAACCCGTACTGCCCACGTCTGCCCACATCTGCCCCACGTCTGTCCACGTCTGTCCACGTCTCTGTCCCACGTCTGCCCACGTCTGCCCACGTCTGTCCCACGTCTGCCCACCTCTGTCCACCTCTGCCCACGTCTGTCCACGTCTGTCCCACACCTGCCACGTGTCTGCCCCACGTCTGCCACGTCTGCCCCACGTCTGCCCACGTCACGTCTGCCCACCTTTGTCCACGTCTGCCCACGTCTGTCCACCTCTGCCCCACGTCTGCCCACCTCTGTCCACGTCTGCTGTCCCACGTCTGCCCACGTCTGCCCCACGTCTGCCCACGTCTGCCCACGTCTCTGTCCACGTCTGCCCACGTCTACCCACGTCTGCCCACGTCTGCCCCACCTCTGCCCACGTCTGTCCACGTCTGCCCCACCTCTGTCCACGTCTGCCCACGTCTGTCCACGTCTTGTCCCACGTCTGCCCACCTCTGCCCACCTACGTCTGTCTACCCCATGTCCGTCTCCACATCACGTCTGTCCACGTCTGTTCACCTCTGCCCACCTCTGCCCACCTCTGTCCACATCTGCCCAGACATTTCTTTGACCAGATTCGTCGCCTCTTCTTTTTGTTCTTGTCTGCTCAGGGAATGGAACAAATTGCCAAACCAGCGCGTCTGTTTTTTGCCTGGATCATTGTGTCTCCACACGTTTGTGGTTTTCTACTTTCGTGGTTTTCTTCTTCTGGAACAACATCTCTGGTCGTCATGTGACCAGAGTACAGCGTGCGCAGGCAGGTCGCGTGCGCAGGCAGGTCGCGTGCGCAGGCAGGTCGCGTGCGCAGGCAGGTCGCGTTCGAGCATCGGTTCGTTCAGTGTGAGAACATGATTCGTGAGCTGTGAACTTTTAAACCCTGAGATTTGCTCGAACAGTTTAAGCTCGGGCTGAGTGACACGACCCAAAATATCACACAGTGTTCGCCCGGCGTTACTCAAGAAGACGAGGAGGTGTTTTACTTCAGAGTACAAATTATGAGTAACTGTATTCGGTTACAGTTACTGTTTCAGTGAGTGGTAATTGGATTACAGTTACTTGGTTGAAATAAATGGATTACACGGAAGTATTTTCCTGTTTTCACATTTTGGACTATATCCCTTTTTTCTTTTTTTTTTTCGATAATTCCACTCATTGCCGGACACTAAACCAGGTCTAAAACCAGGTCTAAAAACCAGGTCCAAAACCATGTCTGAAACCAGGTCTAAAACCAGGTCTAAAACCAGGTCTAAAACAGGTCTAAAACCAGATCTAATCCAGGTCTAAACTAGGACTAAAACCAGGTCTAAACATGGACTAAACCAGGACTGAACCAGGTCTAAAACCAGGTCTCTAAAACTAAAGGTCTAAACTAGGGGACTAAACCAGGACTAAAACCAGGTCTAAACCAGGACTAAACCATGTGTCAAACAGGATTTAACAAGACTAAACTTCTTTTATCAATAATATTTTTAATTTAGTTAAATAAAGTCTGGGCTTTTTATTTTCTTTTATCAGACAAAACTTCTTATGTTACGATTTCCTCGTCTTTGCTTCTCTACAGCAAATCAAGTAATCCAAAGTATTCAGATTACATTACTCACTTTAAGTAATTTAATGGATTAAGTTACAAACTACATTCTGGGTTATGTAATCTGTAATCTGTAGGGGATTACATTTTAAAAGTAAACTTCCCGACACTGTTTACTTCTGTGGGGTAATAACTGTAAACACATCATGTATTTCAATCACTGTGTCACCTTTTACTGCACAGGTGTCAAACATGCGGCCCAGGGGCCAGATCCGGCCCTCCAAGACCTTTAATCTGGCCCTCAGCTGATTTTCTACCAAAATATTTTAATGATATTTTCTATTAAAATCTTGTTAATTTTCTGTGGTGTTTATCACAGCAGCGTCTCCAGCGTCTCTGTACGTGGCCCCTCCCACCAGAGCAGCACAAATGAAGACTTGTCTCTTTCCAAACGCTCTTAAAGGACGATCGTTTTGACTGTTGACCGTGACACCCTCATCAGAAAAATGTCCAACATGAGAAAAGTGGAGCCGAGTGCAGGATTTTACAACAAAAATTGACTTATTTCTGTTTGCAAACAAGTTAATGTTAAAACATTGTGTTGAAATTACATTTTTCTTAAAGTTTCAGGTTGTTCATAATATTATAATATTTAGTTAAAGAAAGAGTTCATCACTTAAAAAAGATTTCTGTAGAAAAGATTTGTGTTTCTCTGTACAAATATTTGAACTTATTGTTATTTTTGGGGTTTATATGACATGAGTTTTCTGATCCGGCCCCTTTGGATCAAAGTCGGTTGGACACGGCCCCCGGAACAAAATGAGTTTGACACTCCTGGTTTACTGTTTTGAAAATCCTCTGTTCGTCAAAAACTCTGTATTAAAATGTTAAATAAGTTTCCGTTTCACTTTTGCTGCTGTCGAGTCCGCCTTCCTAAAGCATGGGAGAGATCACTAGATGACTCAAACACGCACGGACGACATCTAAAACCTCTTCGGACGTGTTTTTTGATGAGGAACAACATAAAACCGCCGCTTTGATTAAAATATATTTCTCGGAGTACTTTTCAGGGCCCACAGCTTCACTTGTACTTGAGAAATATACAGTATGTGACAGTTTTATTTCTTTTCTTCAGCCTCTCCTCCTCCTCCTCCTCGTCTCTCCTCGTCTCCTCCTCGTCCTCCTCGTCTCTCCTCGTCTCCCGCTCGTCTCTCCTCGTGTCTCCTCGCAGCTCAGGCTCAGAATTGCGCTTGATTACGAGACTCTGCGTCTTTTCACCGACGTGAGAAAGAAAAAGTGAAAGGAAAATGAAAGAGAGAGAGCGACGGAGGGAGGGAGAGTGGTTATCCTCTTCTATGAACAGGTGCACATCTCAAAGAACTGATCCATAAGTCCTGGTTTAGTCCTGGTTTAGTCCAGGTTTAGTCCTGGTTTAGAGGTAGAAACAGTAGTAGTAGGACTAAACCAGGACTAAACCAGGACTAAACCAGGACTAAACCAGGACTAGACCAGGACTAAACCAGGACTAAACCAGGACTACCAGGACTAAACCAGGACTAAACCAGGACTAAACCAGGACAGGACTAACCAGGACTAAACCAGGACTAAACCAGGACTACTAACCAGGACTAAACCAGGACTAAACAGGACTAAACAGACTAAACCAGGACTAAACCAGGACTAACCAGGACTAAAACCAGGACTAAACCAGGAAACCACAAAAACAGGACTAAACCAGGACTGAACCAGGACTAAACCAGGACTAAAACCAGGACTAACCAGGACTAAACCAGGACAAAAACAGGACTAAAACCAGGACTAACCAGACTAAACCAGACTAAACCAGGACTAAACCAGGACTAAACCAGGACTAAACCAGGACTAAACCAGGACTAAAACAGAAATAAACCAGGACTAAACCAAGACTAGACCAGGACTGAACCAGGACTAAACTAAACCAGAACAAAAACAGGACTGAACCAGGACTAAACCAAGACTAAACCACAACTAAAACCAGGAGTAAATGAAACAATAACAGTTTTTGTCTTATATTTAATATATATTATATGTTTTTGTGTGAATTATATTTGATAGTTGAGTTGACTGAGATCACTCGATAAAAGTCTTTTTTTTTTTTTTGAGTGACATTTCAGAAATATTGTTAAAATCCTTACGTAATCTCTTTTGAATCTAAATCTGATGCAACACTGACCCCTGGTGGATAAAAAGGAGAGGTGCTAAATATTGATGTTTTCTAGTTCCCGCAGGTGAACGCTGCCGTTGTGTAATTGGGCAAGACACTTAACCCACTTCGGGGACGGGACTCTAATCGTGTTTTCAGTGTCACTCACAGGTCGGAACTGTTGATCTGACGAACAAACGGAAAGATACAGTCACATCTACACATCTAAAAATGAATATTCTTAATTTTATCAGAGTTGCTGTCGCCAACGGAGCCCAGAGAAAGTCGTCATCCTCATGTTTCCAAATGTCTTCCGGTTTTGTGACGTAAACGTGAATAGAGCGAATACATATAGCCAAAATGCTTAACTCAATTCTGCATAATATAAATTTTTTTTCTTTATAAAAAGCAGTAAATATCATTGTTTTGACACATTGGTCAGACTGGTAAGAGTTTATGTTATGATTAAGCACAAAAAAAAATTAAAGTGAGGCTGCCTTACATAAACTGTCATTAAAAAACACTTAAAATAAAAGCAATGTGTATTTTATAATTCCAAATGAGCTTAAACGAGCCGGTCAGAGTCACCAAACGACCGTGTGTGGCCCCGTGAGCTGCACGATGCTCAGGTCTGCATTAAAGTCTAACAGACGCATCAAGAATCTCGGACTTCCGGTCATCGCGCAATTCACACTGGGAAGAATTTTCTGAAAAAGTGAACATCAAACCTCCATGTTTGTTTTCCCAGTGGGATGTGTCTATTGTCAAAGTCGATCTTTTCAAGTCTTTTGAACCATATCACTTTTGTTTCTGGTTCTGATATTGTCATATTTTAGTTTTGGGATTCGGACATCGATAACTGTTGTGGTTGTTGGATCCAAACAGTGGAAAACGGCTCGAGAAATTTGTTTGTGAACTCCATAAATGCAAAAGTGAATCAGATGTGTGTGACTCAAACCTCTGTTCAAACTGTTACTCTTCACAACGGAATTGAAAAATAGTGAAAGGTGAAGGCGATGAATCCGTGTGTCGTTCGTTCATTCGTTTTTCAATATAAAACCAAAAATAAGAAAACGACAATACAACAGTTTTCTTCGTTATTTGTCTCTCAGAGCAGCAGAACTCGAAGCTGAGGCTCGGACCCCACGGAGGCTCGGAGTCACAGCTCGTAGTCCGCCCTGGTCCCGCTCTGGTCCCAGTCTCAGTAGCACTCTGGTCCCGCTCTGGTCCTGCTCTGGTCCCGGTCTGGTCTCGGACCTCGATCAGTCCGTATGCGGTGCAAAAGTCCAGCATCACAGTCACAGAAGTCATGTAAACGGGAAACGGCCGTTATCCGTTTTTTCCATTCTTCATTTAAACACAAAATCGAAAACTGAAAAAACGAATCATTATCCGTTTTTTCATTTTGGTTTTGGAGACAAATAACGAAGAAAACTGCTGTATTTTCGTTTTCTTATTTTTGGTTTTATATTGAAAAACAAAAGAATGAATGACACACGGATTTGCGATGGGCAGGATTGATCCACAGGAAGAACCAAAAAGGAAACCTCGGACTGTCTAACAAATCTATTGTCTTGTTTCTATTGTAAATCTTAAAAAACAGAACACTTTTCCTTTTGACATCTTTATTTAAAATCCTTTACAACACAAACGTCGCCGCGTCATCGACTGCAGCTTCTGTACAGTTTTATTTGTTTAACTCACAAAATCTGTCTTTCAAAATAAAATCCTCTTTTGCGTTTAAGAAAATAGAGGCACCAGCTTTAAAAATGTGTGTGTGTGGGTTTTTTTCTTAAATAAACTGCGAAATCAAACAGTTTAGAAAAACAGCCTCGAAAAAAATGAGCTCTTATTGTGAAAGAGACAGGAAACAGGGTCTGCCTACAAAATAAGAGCCTGGCTTTTTGCTTTTAGCACAGTTTGAGTTCACAAAATGGCAAAAAAATATATAAATTTGAGATGAGAATAGTTTTTTTTGGACACAATAGCTACAGATGAATCCTGTTTTTATGGAAATCCAGACTGTAAAAATGAAATCCAAAGAAAGTAGGTGGTTTGATTTGATTGTTTGCCCCCAAAACAGTATAACAAATCGGATTCTTACTTTGAAAAGCTTTTTGAGACAAGGAAACATGGAAATTTAGTGTTATTGTTTAAAAAAAATGTGCATATGACAGGTTAGACCATTTCACTAAAACATAATTAACATCTTTATATTTAAAATGTTACCAAAAGTCATTGTTTCAGTCTAGTTTTTTCAAAGTTTGAGCACACGGGCCGCGTCTCATTTCCGTTTCCTCGCTTCCTTCTCCTTGTTTCGTCTCCTTGATCCTCCGTTTTTCAGCTGTCAGTCAACTGAAGTGTCCAAAAGAAAACCTCGAAAAGAAGGAGTAAACACGAGGGAGGCTTCAGGAGGCAGATACCGGATAAAAGAATCAAAATTTATTGGAGTTTAGATCCTCTCTCTTCGTTTTGTTTCCTCTGTGGACGGGATTTCCTCACCCGTTTCCTACAGAATCGAGGAGAAGGAATCGAGGAAAGAGAAATAATGAAACGGCCCATGGTGAATCTGTGGGTCATTCGTTCATTTGTTTTTCAAAATAAAACCAAAAGTAAGAAAAAAAAAAAAAAAACAAGGACTTTCTTTGTTATTTGTCTCCAAAACCAAAATGAAAAAACAGATAATGATTTGTTTTTTCAGTTTTCGATTTTGTGTTTAAATGAAAAAAGGAAAAAAACGGATAACGGCCGTTTCCTGTTTATGTGACTTAAACTGCAACGCTGGACTAAACCAGGACTGAACCAGGACTGAACCAGGACTAAACCAGGACTAAACCAGGACTGAACCAGGACTAAAACAGGACTGAAAACAGGACTAAACCAGGACTAAACCAGGACTAAACCAGGACTGAACCAGGACTAAACCAGGACTAAATCGTTTTCAGTCCTGGTCCGGTCCTGGTCTCAGTCCTGGTTTCAGTCCCGGACCTGGTTCAAGTCCTGGTTCAGATCTGGTTCAAGTCCTGGTTCGGTCCTGGTTGGGTCCTGGTTCAGACTTGGTTTAGACCTGGTATAGTCCCGGTTTAGACCTGCTTCAGTCCTGTTTTAGTCCTGGTTTAGACCTGCTTCAGTCCTGGTTTAGTCCTGTTTTAGTCCTGTTTTTAGTCTTTTTTTAGTCCTGTTTTAGTCCTGGTTTAGACCTGCTTCAGTCCTGGTTTAGTCCTGTTTTAGTCCTGGTTTAGACCTGCTTCAGTCCTGTTTTAGACCTGGTTTAGTCCTGGTTTAGACCTGCTTTAGTCCTGCTTTAGTCCTGCTTTAGTCCTGGTTTAGACCTGCTTTAGTCCTGTTTTAGTCCTGCTTTAGTCCTGTTTTAGTCCTGTTTCAGTCCTGCTTTAGTCCTGGTTTAGTCCTGCTTTAGTCCTGTTTTAGTCCTGCTTTAGTCCTGCTTTAGTCCTGCTTTAGTCCTGGTTTAGTCCTGCTTTAGTCCTGTTTTAGTCCTGGTTTAGTCCTGCTTTAGTCGTTATCCGTTTTTTCCATTTTTCATTTAAACACAAAATCGAACTGAAACTCCTGAAAAAACAAATCAATTCTGTTTTTTCACTTTTGGTTTTAGAGAAAATATTGTACAATACAATATTTGAATTTATTGTTATTTTTGGGGGTTTATATGACATGAGTTTTCTGATTCCGGCCCCTTTTTTTTATTGCTGCATCATAACTCTTCATTTAATCAAAGAGACTTGTGAGTCGATATATTGTGATGGTCCAACATATTATTGTGAGAACTTTGACGATATTTTGCTTATTGTTACATCCCTAGTGAAAGTATTAAAGTAACTGTTTAAAAATGTACTTAAAGACTAAAAAGTAAAAGTATTTTGAGCGGATTTTGAGATCAACAGAAACAAATCAATGAATCAATCGTTTTTTGTAGCTGTTTTTATTTGTTTGCTCAAAATACAAACGTGTTAAAAATAAAATCTTCGACGTTTTTCAGCAGGTTTCAAACTCTGATAAAAATACTTTTACTTTTCAGTCTGGTTCAAAAATGTAGTGGAGTAGAAAGTACAAATACCTGCTCTCAGATGTAGTGAAGTAAAAGTAAAAGTAAAGTACAGATACTCAACATTCACCACTGCCTTTAAGTCGGGTTATGATGTTGTTCCCTCCTCAAAAACAGACCTGGAGTTGTGTTTTGTTTCATTCACATGTTCGAGAAACTCTTTATCATCAGTCTGTGTTCATCTCCAAACCCCAAAACGCTCGGCTCCACCTTGTGATGTCATCAAGAGCGATAGTTTTCACGTGAACAGCTCCTTTTCTCCCTTTAGTTCGGCAGAGATCGGAAAATCCCGAGGCTGAAATGATCCAAATGATTCTAGTGAAGGTGTGTGGAGTTTAAAAACACAGTGGAGCCCTTCTGTATTACCTCGTGACATCACAAGGTGGAACGGCGTGTTTTCTACGTTGTTGTTGAACATGTGTGAACGAAACAAAACGCAACTCCGGGTCTGTTTGTGACGAGGAAACAACATTAAAGTGTAACATGGGCATTTTAGACTTATATTTTCATGATCACAGTTGAATATTTTGAGTTTTTCCAGGTCTCGTTCGTCTTTTAACGGCACATTAGTCCCGATTATGGATTGATTGATTGATTTCAGGCAGTCCCGGCTCCGGTGGACACAGGCGTGGGCATCGGCGCTACGTTCAGCCCTTTCGATCGGTGTCTGTTCCCTCCTCTCCTGCGACCGGCGCCCCCCGACTTCAACTGCAAGAAACACACGAAAATAAAACAAAAATAAAACTAAGTAAACGGGCAAATGGAAAATACAGGTGAAAATGGCCCAAGTCTCCAAACTGGGTAAAAAGAAGGTGAGAAACTGTGATTCACTGACAATCGCTCTTTAAGGACCACTCCTGCCTGCAGCTCCAGCCTGCAGCTCCTGCCTGCAGCTCCTGCCTGCAGCTCCTGCCTGCAGCTCCTGCCTGCAGCTCCAGCCGTTTGTGTGCTCACTGTCACGTGGTTTGTATGGGATTACTTTTGTCTCATTAATATTCACAAATACAAAGATGGTGATCTACAAATAGTCATTGGTTTGTGCATGTTTTTTGATCCACAAATGCAAATTTAATATTAGTAACTTGTATTTTGGCATTTACAAATAGATGTGTATTTGTAAATATATCTTTATTTCATTTGCAAAAAATTATTTCATTTGTAAAACTCAAAATTCTGTTTGTAAAATGTGATTCATATTTCTGGTATGACGTAATTTTGAGACACTCATTTTGAGAAATCCGCAAACTCCGACGCGTCCGCGAACTCCGACGCGTCCGCGAACTCCGACGCGTCCGCAAACTCCGAAAGGTCCGCGAACTCCGACGCGTCCGCAAACTCCGACGCGCCCGCAAACTCCGACGCGCCCGCAAACTCCGACACGCCCGCAAACTCAGACACGTCCGCAAACTCAGACACGTCCGCAAACTCCGACACGTCCGCAAACTCCGACAGTCCGCAAACTCACTCCGACACGTCCGCAAACTCCGACACATCCGCAAACTCCGACACGCCCGCAAAAACTCCGACACGTCCGCAAACTCCGACACGTCCGCAAACTCAGACACGTCCGCAAAACTCACTCCGACACGTCCGCAAACTCCGACACGTCCGCAAACTCCGACACGTCCGCAAACTCCGACACGTCCGCAAACTCCGACACTCCGACACGTCCGCAAACACTCCGACACTCCGACACGTCCGCAAACTCCGACACGTCCGCAAACTCACTCCGACACGTCCGCAAACTCACTCCGACACGTCCGCAAACTCCGACACGTCCGCAAACTCACTCCGACACGTCCGCAAACTCCGACACGTCCGCAAACTCCGACACGTCCGCAAACTCCGACACGTCCGCAAACTCCGACACGTCCGCAAAAACTCCGACACGTCCGCAAACTCACGACACGTCCGCACTCACGTCCGACACGTCCGCAAACTCCGACACGTCCGCAACTCCGAACTCCGCAAACTCACTCCGACACGTCCGCAAACTCCGACACGTCCGCAAACTCCGACACGTCCGCAAACTCACACGTCCGACACGTCCGCAAACTCCGACACGTCCGCAAACTCCCGACACGTCCGCAAACTCCGACACGTCCGCAAACTCACACGTCCGACACGTCCGCAAAACACTCCGCACACGTCCGCAAACTCCGACACGTCCGCAAACTCCGACACGTCCGCAAACTCCGACACGTCCGCAAACTCCGACACGTCCGCAAACTCCGACACGTCCGCAAACTCCGACACGTCCGCAAACTCCGACACGTCCGCAAACTCCGACACGTCCGCAAACTCACTCCGACACGTCCGCAAACTCCGACACGTCCGCAAACTCCGACACGTCCGCACTCACAGTCCGCAAACTCCGACACGTCCGCAAACTCCGACACGTCCGCAAACTCACTCACGTCAAACGACACGTCCGCAAACTCCGACA
>NW_026571190.1:39668943-39698943 GCF_026225935.1 Boleophthalmus pectinirostris | reverse complement strand
AGGGCTGCCTCAATACAGTGCACTTTCGATTCGATACGATATATTTCAAATCAGTTTGATACAGTTCAATAAAAAATAAAGCCTAAATTATGGCTATGATACCAAAAGTCTTTGTTAAACCACTTCTTGTGCAAATTTAATATGAAAAACACCCGTTTTAATCATCAAAACAGTGAAAATGTCAAATATGTTGCATTGCACTAAATAAGCAACAAACCTGTAGCTGTAACAAAATGTAATGTAATTTTGAAATTTTATTTATTTTTAAATTTTTTAATGCACAGCGATAATGTTCAATTTTTTATGTATTCATAAGGTGGAGGCTTTAATATAAGCCCTTTTGGATTTTTTGCCTCTTCCGGCACCAACTTTTTATCTAGTGTGTTTTTTAATTATTATGTTATACGTGCAAAATACATAAATAAATAAAATAAATTAAAATAATTCAACAAAATATACCAAAAAATACTCTTGACTGATATTGTATCATCACATTAAACAATACGATATATTGATATTTTGATTTTTTCACACACTAGTTGATATTAGCAATTCCTGAAATTATCCAGTGAAGTTGTATGGAGTTTAAAAACACAGCGGAGCACTTGGTGTATTACCCCATGACATCACAAGGTGGAACAGATTGTGTGTGTTCTGTCTGAGAGAAGAACTCAGCCTAAATCTGCAGAGTTTGCGTGTAAAACGTGTGTGAATCAAACAAAACACAACTCCAGACATGTTTGTGCCTAATATGGGCCCTTTAAACCAAGATAACCATGTGAAAAAGACATTTGTGATGCTGAATATTTTCCGTAAGTTTGGATTCGCTGGTTCCTCCTGGTGGTTTCTCTCTCACCGGGACAGAGTAGGTGTCGTCGATCTGAAACTCGGCCGGTTCGTCCGTGTTGAACGTGGTCCGCGACGAGAGCAGGTTCAGGAACATCTTCAGCAGATCCATGTTCTCCCCGGTCACGTTTGAGATTTGGAAGATCGGACACACTCTGAAATAAAAACAAACACTTTTAAATGCGACAGAAGACGAGAAAAGACGATTCACATCCACACGGTTTTAGTCTGACCTGATTCAGACCAGAATTTAAAGAAAGACACAAGAAAAGAGAAGAATTTGCTTGAGTTTGGTTCAGTCCCGGCGAAGACCTTACAACTTCGTACAGCTAACTAAACCAGGACTAAACCAGGACTGAACCAGGACTGAACCAGGACTGAACCAGGACTGAACCAGGACTGAACCAGGACTAAACCAGGACTGAACCAGGACTAAACCAGGACTAAACCAGGACTAAACCAGGACTAAACCAGGACTAAACCAGGACTAAACCAGGACCAAGAGCCGTACCTCTCTGAGCTGAAGTTTGATGCTGTGACGATGACGTCGTCTTTGTTCTGAACCAAAACTGGAATTTTTCTGCAGCCGGGAGACTTGAGTAACCTCTGTAACAACTTTAACGTCTCTGTGGAGAAAAGAAACCATCAGACCGACATCATCTGCACCATCTGCTCCTCCTCTGACCCTCTCCTCTTCATCCTCTTCATCCTCTGACCCTCTCCTCTTCATCCTTTGCACCATCTGCTCTTCCTCTGCATCCTCTCCTCCCCTAACCCTCCCTTCTCCTTCCTCTGCTCCTCTGCCTCTCCTCTTCATCCTCTGACCCTCTCTTCTTCATCCTCTTCATCCTCTGACCCTCTCCTCTTCATCCTCTTCATCCTCTGACCCTCTCCTCTTCATCCTCTTCATCCTCTGACCCTCTCCTCTTCATCCTCTTCATCCTCTGACCCTCTCCTCTTCATCCTCTTCATCCTCTGACCCTCTCCTCTTCATCCTTTGCACCATCTGCTCTTCCTCTGCATCCTCTCCTCCCCTAACCCTCCCTTCTCCTTCCTCTGCTCCTCTGCCCCTCTCCTCTTCATCCTCTGACCCTCCCTTCTTCATCCTCTTCCTCCTCTGACCCTCTCCTCTTCATCCTCTTCATCCTCTGACCCTCTCCTCTTCATCCTCTTCCTCTGACCCTCTCCTCTTGACCCTCTCTTCATCCTCTTCTGACCTCTCTCCTCTTCATCCTCTTCATCCTCTGACCCTCTCCTCTTCATCCTCTGACCCTCTCCTCTTCATCCTCTTCCTCCTCTGACCCTCTCCTCTTCATCCTCTTCATCCTCTGACCCTCTCCTCTTCATCCTCTGACCCTCTCCTCTTCATCCTCTGACCCTCTCCTCTTCATCCTCTGACCCTCTCCTCTTCATCCTCTGACTCTCCTCTTCATCCTCTTCATCCTCTGACCCTCTCCTCTTCATCCTCTTCATCCTCTGACCCTCTCTCCTCTTCATCTCTTCTCCTCTGACCTCTCCTCTTCATCCTCTGATCCTCTGACCCTCTCCTCTTCATCCTCTTCATCCTCTTCTCTGACCTCTCCTCTTCATCTTCATCCTCTGACCCTCTCCTCTTCATCCTCTGACCCTCTCCTCTCTCCTCTCTCATCCTCTGACCTCTCCTCTTCATCTCTGACCCTCTCCTCTTCATCCTCTTCATCCTCTTCATCCTCTGACCCTCTCCTCTTCATCCTCTTCATCCTCTGACCCTCTCCTCTTCATCCTCTGACCCTCTCCTCTTCATCCTCTGACCCTCTCTTCTTCATCCTCTGACCTCTCCTCTTCATCCTCTGACCCTCTTCATCCTCTGACCCTCTCTTCTTCATCCTCTGACCCTCTCCTCTTCATCCTCTGACCCTCTCCTCTTCATCCTCTGACCCTCTCCTCTCATCCTCTGACCCTCTCTTCTTCATCCTCTGACCCTCTCCTCTTCTTCTCTGACCCTCTCCTCTTCACCTCTGACCTCTCTCTTCATCCCTTCATCCTCTGACCCTCTCCTCTTCATCCTCTTCATCCTCTGACCTCTCTTCCCTCTGACCCTCTCCTCTTCATCCTCTGACCCTCTCTCTTCTCCTTCATCCTCTGACCTCTCCTCTTCTCATCCCTCTGACCCTCTCCTCTTCATCCTCTTCCTCCTCTGACCCTCTCCTCTTCATCCTCTTCATCCTCTTCTCTCTCTCTCTCCTCTTCATCCTCTTCCTCTGACCTCTCTCCCTCTGACCCTCTCCTCTTCATCCTCTTCATCCTCTGACCCTCTCCTCTTCATCCTCTGACCCTCTCCTCTTCATCCTCTTCCTCCTCTGACCCTCTCCTCTTCATCCTCTGACCCTCTCCTCTTCATCCTCTTCTCCTCCTCTGACCCTCTCCTCTTCATCCTCTGACCCTCTCTCCTCTTCATCCTCTTCATCCTCTGACCCTCTCCTCTTCATCCTCTGACCCTCTCCTCTTCATCCTCTTCATCCTCTGACCCTCTCCTCTTCATCCTCTGACCCTCCTCTTTCTCTCTTCATCCTCTGACCCCTCTCCTCTTCATCCTCTCCCTCTCCTCTTCATCCTCTTCATCCTCTGACCCTCTCCTCTTCATCCTCTTCATCCTCTGACCCTCTCCTCTTCATCCTCTTCATCCTCTCCCTCTTCTGACCCTCTCTCTTCATCCTCTGACCCTCTCCTCTTCATCCTCTTCATCCTCTGACCCTCTCCTCTTCATCCTCTGACCCTCTCCTCTTCATCCTCTTCATCCTCTGACCCTCTCCTCTTCATCCTCTGACCCTCTCCTCTTCATCCTCTTCCTCCTCTGACCCTCTCCTCTTCATCCTCTGACCCTCTCCTCTTCATCCTCTTCATCCTCTGACCCTCTCCTCTTCCTCCTCTGACCCTCTCTCTTCATCTCTTCATCCTCTGACCCTCTCTCTTCATCCTCTGACCCTCTCCTCTTCATCCTCTTCCTCCTCTGACCCTCTCTTCTTCTGTATTTTTACCTTGCAGGACGTTGGCTGGACACATGTCTATTTTGGTGACCACCACAAACACCGGGACGTTCAGCGCCAGAGCCAGACCCAGGTGTTCTTTGGTCATGCCCACGATGCCCGCGTTACTGCCCACCTACGCAAAATATAAAAAAACAAACCACTTACGGGTGAAAATAACAAATAAAATAAACTTGCAGATGGTAGCTTTAAGAGGATTTAAACAGGTCTACACCAGGACTAAACCAGGACTAAACCCGGTCTAAACTCGGCCTCGTTCGTACCATGAGCATGCAGAAGTCCGGCAGGTGCCCGGTCATCCCGAACACTGTGGTCTTGAGGTACTTCTCGTGTCCGGCCAGGTCGATAAACGTGATGATTTTAGAGGATTTCTCACAGATCTTGGTCCAGTCCAGACTCCCCCCGTGACTGTCCGGTTTGTTCACCACCTGCACGAAAGGATCAAGTCGGATTAAGAACCTGGAATTGGGAAAATAAATAAAAAACAAAATAAACAAGAGCTCGGTGCTTCGATTCAGCGATGTTGATGTGTCCTGTGTGTTTTATTTTTCTTTATTTCTCGTAAACCGCTCTGTTTCTTTACACATGAATAGACCGTGCTTCTCTCTGATTGGTTAATCCGCCTGTCAATCATGGCTTTTAAAACTGGGAGACAGAAAACGGCTCCAGATCCGCTCGTCTTTGTGAAGTTTTGTCAGAGCGTGTGGTTCTGGCTGGACAGGTGACCTCCCTCTTTCGTCGGTACCTGCCCTTCCTCCCCCTGCTGCACCTGTTCCTCCACACAAAGAGGGATTCTTGAGATATTTGTGGATTTACAAACTCGCGAGAATCCATCTGTACGGTGAAGGTGAAGCAGAGAAATGAACCTAAACAAACATGGTGACGCCCACAGACGTACTTCAGAATCTGTCAGCGTTACTGCAGTTTGAGCATTTGTGGACAGGGAGGATGTGCTTTTCTCTCAACTGGATTTAATAATAAAAATAAATAAACTTGTTCTGCAGTTATGACACTTTCATGACTCTCTGTCAGGGTTCCCGCTCTTTCACTGACAAAATTTCAAAACTTTTCCATGACTTTTTCATGACCTAAACTGAATTTTTCATGATTTTACAGCACCTACATGTGTAGAAATGATCAGACTTTTAGGATTAAATATGAAATGTTAACTCTTTCCACTTATTTTATGGTTTGGGATTATAGTTTTTTAACATTCAAAATCCTGTCAGAGGAATTTATTGTCGTCTCTTTTAAACAAAAAGCACAGACGTTCAGAAATAATCAGAATAGTCTAATGAGAACTCTGTAGATGCGTGAAAGAGATACTAAAATTCCATGACTTTTCCAAAACTTCCATTGAATTTACAAAATTCCATGACTTTTTCAGGCCTGAAAAATGACATTTTCAATTTCCATGACTTTTCCAGGATTTTCATAACTGTATGAACCCTGCTGTGTGTTTTCCGTTCGCGTTCAGTCAGAGCCGTTTGGATGAATAATGTGTAGAACTCAATACAGAGTGACACAGTTATATGGTACCTGCCGCTCCCTGTCCCAGTCGTCTCTGATGTACCTGCCCCTTACACCCGTCGCCCCTGTCGCCCCTGTCGCCCCTGTCACCCCTGTCGTACCTGCCCCTCCTGGTCGAAGCCCAGGATGTCGTTGCCCACGCTGCTGGTGCGGCCGCTCTCCATCTCGTGTTTGTGTCTGAAGAGTTTCTGTCGAGCGAAGCCTCGGCCGTTGTCCAGCTCCCCGTGAGTCAGGACGCCCAGGAGAGTCGACTTCCCCGCGTCAACGTTCCCCACGACGGCCACTCTGACGGAGAGACCAGAAGAGACAGGGTCAGGGCAGGACTGGACCAGGACTGGACCAGGGCTGGACCAGGGCTGGACCAGGACTGGACCAGGGCTGGACCAGGATTAAACTAAAACTAAACCAGGACTAAAACAGGACTAAACCAAGACTAAACCAGGATTAAAACAGGATTAAACTACGTCTAAACCAGGACTAAACCAGATCTAAACCAGGATTAAACCAGGACTAAACCAGGTCTAAACCAGGTCTAAACCAGGACTAAACCAGGATTAAACCAGGAGTAAACTACGTCTAAACCAGGACTAAACCAGGACTAAACCAGGATTAAACCAGGACTAAACCAGGACTAAACCAGGTCTAAACCAGGTCTAAACCAGGTCTAAACCAGGACTAAACCAGGATTAAACCAGGAGTAAACCAGGATTAAACCAGGACTAAAACAGGACTAAACTAGGACTAAACCAGGGACTAAACCAGGACTAAACCAAGACTGAACCAGGATTAAACCAAGGACTAAACCAGGATTAAACCAAGGACTAAACCAAGTCTAAACCAGGACTAAACCAGGACTAAACCAAGTCTAAACCAGGGACTAAACCAGGACTAAACCAAGTCTAAACCAGGACTAAACCAGGGACTAAAGGACTGAACCAAGACTGGGGATGGGAGGGCATCTGGCACAGTACCCACCGGACCTCGAGGAAGTCCTGCTCCCCGACCCTCCTGCGGATCAGATAGTCCCGGACTTGGCCCCCGGACTCCGGTCTCTCTCGGAGCAGGACCAGGTCTGCGTCGATGGTCTCACACAGAGACTTCACCGTGGCAACGGACGCCTCCATGTCCAACGCATTCAGACCGTAATCCCCTCCATCTGCAAACACACAGGGTTATAGACCAGGACCAGGACTAGAGCAGGACTAGAACAGGACTAGAGCAGCAGGACTAGAGCAGGACTAGAGAAAGGACTAGAGCAGGACTAGACCAGGACTAGAACAGGACTAGACCAGGACTAGAACAGGACTAGAACAGGACTAGAACAGGACAGGACTAAAGCAGGACTAAAGCAGGACTAAAGCAGGACTAAAGCAGGACTAGAGCAGGACTAGAGCAGGACTAAAACAGGACTAAAACAGGACTAAAGCAGGACTAAAGCAGGACTAAAGCAGGACTAGAGCAGGACTAGAGCAGGACTAGACCAGGACTAAAGCAGGACTAGACCAGGACTAAAGCAGGACTAGACCAGGACTAGACCAGGACTAGACCAGGACTAGACCAGGACTGAAGGAGGACTAAACCAAGACCAAACTAGGACTAAACTAGAGCTGAACCAGGAGAATTAAACTAAAACTAAACCAGGACTAAAGCAGGACTAAACCAGAATTAAACCAGAATTAAACTAGGACTAAACCAGGACTAAAACAGGACTAAACCAGAATTAAACCAGAATTAAACTAGGACTAAACCAGGACTGAACCAGGACTGAACGAGGACTAAACCAGGACTAAACCAGGACTAAACCAGGACTGAACAAGGTCTGAATGAGGACTAAACTAGGACTGAACCAGGACTAAACCAGGACTGGACCAGGACTAAACCAGGACTGAACCGGGACTAAAACAGGACTAAATCAGGACTGAACGCGGTCTGAACCAGGACTAAACCAGGACTGAACCAGGACTAAACCAGGACTGAACAAGGACTAAACCAGGACTAAACCAGGACTGAACCAGGACTGAACCAGGACTGAACAAGGTCTGAACGAGGACTAAACCAGGACTGAACAAGGTTTGAATGAGGACCAAACCAGGACCAAACCAGGACCAAACCAGGACTAAACCAGGACTAAACCAGGTCTAAACCAGGACTAAACCAGGACTAAACCAGGACTAAACCAGGACTAAACCAGGACTAAACCCGGTCCGTTTGTGATGTAAAATCCCTCTGCATTGTGCTCCTTCAGTGTGTCTGGCCCGTTCGACCCTGGACACTGGAGCGTTTTGTTGTGGAGTTATTCGTGTCACAGCTGTTTGTGTGACGGGTCAGAGGTCACAGAGGAGAGGGTCAGATTTCCCACGCTCAGCAAACGCCCCGCGACGCCTTCACGTCCACGAATAATATAGAAATTTACAGTAGTGCTGCTCCCAGACTGGTTAAACTGGACAGAGGAGCCGCGATACTATTTACACAAACCTATTCTGGCATTTAGCGAATGTGGGAGGGGCAATTGAACTGTTGTTGTGTCCTTTGGCAAGACACTTCACCCACTCAGCCTGTGCCTATAATAACGTTTACATAGACAGAACAAGCCCCCATATTATTCAAAACGGAAATGCATTTGTTTTCATTTATTTTTTCCAATAATAAGACCATCTTTGTAATTGATTTGAGCAATAAATGTAATGAAACAGATTTATTAATTTATTTTGCATGTATAACATACCAATGGGTTCGGTCAAGTGGTAACGGAGGGAAACAGGGGCAGATTTTTGACATTCAAATGTCTCTTATTCAGAAACTAGAGGAACTATTGAAATAAGTAAAGTATCAGAATGTAGGAAAGAGTTACACTCCAACAGGGTCAAGTTAAACCTGTGATATTCTTTCAAGTTGTTGACAAAAAATTTAAAAACTCATGTCGGTAACAGAGGGAATGAAATATGCAGCACTTTTTGGTCAATAAATCCAAACAGTGATAACTCTTGGTTCTCACTTACATATCCTTAACAAACTGGTTTGAATATTTGCTTCATATAGTTTTCTACCATATGGTACAAGATTAGGTTGAAAAACCTCTTACTTTTTGACTCATGAGATTTTTTATTAAGAAAGGTTCATGGTAACGGAGGGAAAAGTAACAGGAGGGAAAATTGTGCAAACAAGTAGAAGGTGCAGGATTTTACATCATTTGTCGCTTTTTTCTTCTGAATACTTTAATATTACTTCAAAATGAAAGGAAACTATTTCTATAAAATATGTCAGTCCTTCCAAGCAAATTTTTATCATTTTAAATCTTTTTTTGGGAAAAAATCATGTCCCTTCATCAACAGTTCAAAGATGGAATAACACAAGATATGATGAAATACATCCATTTATTTACATGATTTTTGGGTCTTTGAAATTTGGGAAATAATTTTTGTTCCATGTTTCATACATGGTCTGTTTAAAAACACATGGAACTTTAGAACCAAAAATGGTCCAGTAAAAAGGTCAACAGTTTCATAAACTAGAGTACATATGTATCTGTTCAATACATTTTTATATCAGATGCATTAACTTGAATTTTTGGCCTTGTGTTTACTTCTGCTTGACCGGGCCCAAATTAAAAAACAAAAAAAAACAGACACAATAGATAAAAAGGAGGTGCCAGAAGAGGCAAAAAAAAAAAATAAAAGTTTATAGATGCTGGTCTTTTTATGTCAACTTTTTTTAGTATTAAGTTTTAGTATTACTTTGCAATGGTGTCACGCTGGGGGGGGGTTTACATGTTTGTGTATTGGTGGAATGTTCAGCAGTTACCATGGTGATATAATGGAGCATTAGGAAACACAGGTGTAGGTTTTAAGATGGTTTGAAAACTCAAGAAACGTTCAAGGTCCCGTTGAAGTGTTTGAATTTCAATTAAAAAATGGAAAGAGACGAACTGAACAACTGCAGGTTAAAACTAGACAGAGTGAGACTGTAAAGTTGTTTGAGACTTGTTTAACGGTTAAAAAGAATTCTCAGATTCAGAATGCCATAGTTCCTCCTAAACCAGCTCTTCCTGGTTATATTATGTTAAAATAAAGATCAGATTAAAGTCTAACAAAGACTAAGACAGAGCAGTGTCTACAGTTAGAGTCACACCCGCAGGGAATGGTTTAACATTCTTTTAATGTTGTTTTACAATTGTTTCAGTATTGTTTAGTTTTGTTTTAATATTGTTTTAGCAAGGTTTTAGTTTAGTTTTAGTTTTATGTATTGTTTAGTATTGGTTTAGCTTTGTTTTTAGAATTGTTTTTGTATTGTTTAGTATCATTTCAACATTGTTTTAGTTTAGTTTTAGCTTTGTTTTAGTTTTGTTTGAACCTTGTTTTACTACTGTTTTAACATTGTTTTAGTATTGTTGTAGTTTTAAGTATTGTTTTAGCCTCGTTTTAGCAAGGTTTTAGTTTAGTTTTGGCATGAGTTTAGCATCGTTTTACTATTGTTTTAGCAAGGTTTTAGCATAGTTTTAGTTTTGTTTTAGTTGTGTTTTAGCATTATTTTAGCATTGTTTTAGCATGTTTTTGCATAGTTTTAACATTGTTTTTAGCATTGTTTTAGTTTAGTTTTAGCATCCTTTTAGCATTGGTTAAGCATTGTTTAAAGTTTAGTTTTAGCATTGTTTTAGCATTGTTTTTTTAGCCTTGTTTTACTATTATTTTAGAATTGTTTTAGTTTTAGTTTTATTTCAGTTTTGTTTTGGCTTTGTTTTAGTATTGTTTTTGCGTTGGTTTAGTATTGTTTTAGCTTTGTTTTAGAATAGTTTTAGTATTGTTTAGTATCATTTTAACATTGTTTTAGTTTAGTTTAAGCTTTGTTTTAGCTTTGTTTGAACCTTGTTTTACTACTGTTTTAACATTGTTTTAGTATTGTTGTAGTTTTAAGTATTGTTTTAGCCTCGTTTTAGCGAGGTTTTAGTTTAGTTTTAGATTTGTTTTGGCATGATTTTAGCATCGTTTTAATATTGTTTTAGCGAGGTTTTAGCATAGTTTTAGTTTTGTTTTAGTTGTGTTTTAGCATTATTTTAGCATTGTTTTAGCATGTTTTTTGCATAGTTTTAACATTGTTTTTAGCATTGTTTAAGTTTAGTTTTAGCGTGGTTTAGCCTTGTTTTACTATTATTTTAGCCTTGTTTTAGTTTTATTTTAGTTTTGTTTTAGTATTGTTTTTGCATTGTTTGTTTTTGTGTTGGTTTAGAATTTTTTTAGTATTGTTTAGTATCATTTTAACATTGTTTTAGTTTAGTTTTAGAGTTGTTTTGGCATGATATTAGCATCGTTTTAATATTGTTTTAGCATAGTTTTAGTTTTGTTTTATCATTGTTTTTAGCATTGTTTTAGTTTAGATTTAGCTTTGTTTTAGCATTGTTCAATATTGTTTTAGTATGTTTTTTGCATTGTTTTAGTATTGTTTAGTATCATTTTAACATTGTTTTAGCCTTGTTTTACTATTATTTTAGCCTTGTTTTAGTTTTAGTTTAGTTTTGTTTGTTTTTTTAGCATTGTTTTACTATTGTTTTAGCATTAAGTATTGTTTTAGCCTTGTTTTAGAATAATTTTAATTTTGTTTTAGCATTGTTTTACAATGGTTTAGCATTGGTTTAGCATTATGTTAGTATTGTTTTTGCATTGTTTTAGTACTGTTTAGTATCATTTTAGTTTTATTTTAGCATTGTTTTAGTATAGTTTTATTTTTAAGTATTGTTTTAACCTTGTTTTAGTTTTGTTTTAGCATTGTTTAATATTGTTTTAGCGTTGTTTAATATTGTTTTAGCGTTCTTTAATATGTTTTAGCGTTCTTTAATATTGTTTTAGCATGTTTTTTGCATTGTTTTAGTATAGTTTAGCATCGTTTTAGCCTTGTTTTAGTTTAGTTTTAATTTAGTTTTAGTTTTATTTTAGTGTCTGTGAGTGGGGGTCAGTGTTTTCACCTGAGCCCATCCCGATGACGTAGATGGTCTCCCCGCTGCCCTCCTCGATCCGCTCTCGTAGGTGTCTGAGTAACGCGTCGTACTGTTTGGCGTTCGGACTCACCAGGAGGAACTGTAAAGAGTCGAATCACAGGCAATTTGGGATTTTTACAACAGTTTGTACAAGAAGCTCGTCAAAACACAACAGCAGGTCATAATTCATCCCCGTACTCTCAGTGATAATAAACTTCTCAAACCCCAGAAGTATCATAGCAGCCCAGAACGCTCTCTCATCCACTTTCTCTCAGGTCTGTTTTTACAAATACAAACTATTCAATCCACATCCTTTTGCAGTTTTGAGAAAATGCAAATTCAACTCTTCTGTGTCTGTATAAGCTTATAATCACTAATAATAAGTAGCATATTTCCCGGACTATAAATCGCTCCGGAGTATAAATTGCAGCAGCCAAAAACTGCATAATGAAGAAGAAAAAAACTTATATATACAGTGTTGGGGAGTAACAGATTACATGTACTGGAGCTACATAATCAGAGTACAAATTATGAGTAACTGTATTCAGTTACAGTTACTGTTTCAGTGAGTGGTAATTGGATTACAGATACTTGGTTGAAATAAAAGGATTACATGGCGGTATTTTCCTGTTTTCACATTTTGGGCTATAGGATATATAGGACTGAACCCAGGTCTAAACCAGGACTAAAACCAGGGCTAAAACCAGGTCTAAAACCAGGTCTAAACCAGATCTAAACCAGGTCTAAACCAGGTCTAAAACCAGGTCTAAACCAGGTCTAAACCAGGACTAAAACCAGGACTAAAACCAGGACTAAATCCAGGTCTAAACTAGATCTAAACCAGGACTAAAACCAGGTCTAAACCAGGTCTAAACCAGGACTAAACCAGGACTAAAACCAGGTCTAAACTAGATCTAAACCAGGTCTAAAACAGGACTAAAACAGGATTTAACAGGACGAAACCATGCCGCGCGGACGTGTCGCCTCCTCTTCTGTCAATTATAAAGTAAAGTCTGGGCTTTTTATTGTTTTTTATCAGACAAAACATCTTACGTGAAGATATCTGAGTCTTTGCTGCTCTACAGAAAATGAAGTAATCCAAAGTATCCAGATTATATTAGTCACTTTAAGTAATTTAATGGATTACATTACAAACTACATTTTGGGATATGTAATCTGTAATCTGTAGGGGATTACATTTTAAAAGTCACCTTCCCAACAATGGATATAAATCGCACCGGACTATGAGTCACTTTTTTTGGGGAAATGTATTTTATAAAATCAGAGACCAGGAACCGACATTTCAGCTTGAAAGTCAATTTATAGTAAAAACAACAGAACAGAGAACAACAGACTGAACAGGCGTCTAGTCTGTTAACGTAACATATGAACAGTTCTTCAGATAATTATAGCATAAACAACAGAACATAAGTTTACCAAACTCTCCATCTCACTCCAAATCACTAAATCCATTCAATTCTTCATCATCAGTGTCACTTCTGCGCAACCTCCGGAGATAAACCATAGATCCATGAGATAAACAGAGCGCCGCTTCCTCTTCTGTGTCGCTGTCGTCAGACTCAGCATCAGTTCCAGTTAGAATTATTCGGGTCTTTCTGAATCCCGACAGGATGGTTTCAGTGTCACTAAAGTTCAGGCTTTGTCCATCCATCCAGTGACTTCAGGAAAGTTTCATGGTGCCTCCTCCCGGTTCCCGTGAAGTTGTGTTCTCCATCCCCGCTTTCCGTCAGTCCCTCACAAGTTTCTCGCTCGCTCCAAACTTTCTTTCTATTTATTAATTTTTTATTTATTTATTTATTTGAGACAGGGACAGTGCACAATTGTTGAATTTACCTTAACAGGAGAGATGCACTGTACATCAGGTTGTAGAATCAGTGCTAATTTCCCCCGTCGTCCCTGCTGCTCAATTACTGTTTTCAGCTGAATATTTCACTATTTGCAGCAAGACAGGGTCTTTTTCTTGTTATTCAAGTTTTTATTTTATTTTACAATTTTTACCATATAACATAACACACAGCAGCACATTACTTTGGGCCGAAGGAGTAAAACAACAAATGTATCTGTATATATGTATATGCCAGTGCACTCCATAGCAAAAATAAACAATAAATAATAAAATAAAACTGTCAAAGTGCATGTGACAAGCCTCCGTAAGTCTGTAATTTCCACTCAGTTTAACAAATACAATTAATTTCAATTCTAAATAAAAAGGCCACATCGATACCAAATCCGTAACGTGCAAAAAACAAAGACTTGTTTTCCCAAAGCACCAATTTCAAATGTGTTTTAGTCAATTGAGCAATCAAACCTGTCACAGGCATTTCAATCAAAAACATGTGCACAAGATTTTACAAAAATGTCCATGTATGTTATCATTCAACTGAAGACAGGGTCTTTTTCTACAGGAGACATGCGCAGTAGAGCGAAGTGACAGAACAGGAGGAACAGATATTGACACACAAGATTAGAGACTCTTGTGGCTGTCAGTCTGAAAATTTTAATTTATAAGTTACACCGGAGAATTGCAGGAAACCCAAACCATGAAAAAAAGTGCAACATATAGTCCGAAAAATATGATATATAAAAATATGCATGCTTTATTTTACAAGTATCCAAGTTAAATAGCGCTGTACATTGAAGGTTTAGGTACACTTTATTGAAATTTGTCCTTTGTGTCTGGGGACCCGTCTCCAGATCTTGAGCTTGTCTTAGTCAGGACGACCTTAGCTGGAGGTCTTGACCTGTTGTGCATGTTTTGACTTGACAGAGCAAACAAGAGTGTCAGGAGGAACACCCAAACTCCACACAGAAATCTACTCGCTGTTTCAATATTTGTAAATTTTTTGACATTTTGTTTGATCTGTACAGTTCCGACTCATTTCTTAGTGGTGCACAAAAACATAGTAAGTTAATTTCACTTACTGGGATTATTGCACATTTATTTTATGTTTTGTCTGGCACTACTTTTTGTTTTTAGGTTCATATATTTACAGTAACACCCGCTCCAGTGCTGGATGAAGTACACAATTTTGTTACTCAAGTAAAA
This sequence comes from Boleophthalmus pectinirostris, assembly GCF_026225935.1. Lineage (NCBI taxonomy): Eukaryota > Metazoa > Chordata > Actinopteri > Gobiiformes > Gobiidae > Boleophthalmus > Boleophthalmus pectinirostris. The sequence continues at coordinate 39,684,506 of NW_026571190.1, read as the reverse complement.
GTACAGATACAGAGGCAAATGATTACTCAAGTAAAAGTATCACAAGAAAAAATGTACTTAAAGGGATAGTTCGGATTTTTTGACATAAATCTGTCTGTCATCCCCGTCATCAGTGTTGTGCATCCACACCGACTTACCCCCGAAAGCGTCCGGTGAGCCGAGATACTGGCCCGTTTTGGTGCTGAGGAAAGTAGTTCGGCAAGTTGTGTGGGGACTGTATACTAAAGCGTTTTTCTTCTCAAAGCAATATTTGTTCAAAAGAGTGATACATTTGCATCACAAAACCATCGTCGCCAAAAAAGTCAGATCTCATAATCGCTTGGCGCTATTTTCTCTCCGTACATACCACTGCACGCGGCCGCCAGGTGACAGCCGCGCACCGATCCATCACTTTCTACAGTTGTTCGGCAGTGTTTACACGCGAGAGAGCTAACGAGAGAGCAAGAGCCATAAGTATATGAGCCTGGTTCACTTTGTTTACTGCTCGTTGAATGTTAGCGACAACATGTCTGATTATGACACCGACAATAAAGACTTTGCCTTTACCACAAACCCAAGGGGAGATCTTTGTGAACCCGAATATACTGATGCCGAATTTCACCAGATGGAGTTAGAACAAGCAGAGAGAGAGAGAAAAGACAGAGAAGTGGTACAAGTTGAAGCTGGAGCCGTGAGAGACCGAGTGAACTACAATCACCATCACGTCATTTATAAACTTGTCTACAGTGAACATAGAGCCTCCACTGTGACTGAAGCATGGACGACTAATAGAAACATTGAATCATCCACACGTCCACGTAGCTGCTACCAATAGTGTACGTGATATTTACAATAGTAATAACAGTTGACTTATAAAGTTACGTTTTGTAGAAGCTTCACTGGTGATATGACACTGAGTGATTTACTGCACACAGAGTTACAGCTGATTCTTGAGTCTGTTCTCTTGAAAACGTAGCGGCACTTCTTCGTTCTTACCTGGTTTGGTTTCCACATTGAAGCCAAAGGCAAGAAGCCAAAGTTTCCTCAGCGCAAAGTCCGTGACAGGAAAACAGTGAAAATGTGCGTGGAGATTCAGCCAGATTTTTGTTGTTACAGCCTGGATAATCAAGAGTTCGCACCATTTTTTAGATATATTCATATGTATCTTATACAAGCTTGTATGCTTATGGCTCTAGCTCTCTTAGCTCTCTCGTTAGCTCTCTCGTTAGCTCTCTCGTAGCTCTCTCGTTAGCGGCTCTCTCGCGTGGCGGCGTCTGCGCATGTAAACACTGCCGAACAACTGAAGAAAGTGATGGATCGGTGCGTGTCACCTGGCAGCGTGGCAGCGATTATGAGATCTTACGATATATATATATATATATATATACTTATATATTAGGGGTGTCAAATTATCGCGTTAATTGCGATTAATTAATTACAGTCATATTTAGCACGTTATGTTTTTTAATCGCGTTAATCTCATTTTAATCTCTAACTTTAGTGTTTCTGTATGTGAGTTGCTTTATTATAAAATCTGTTTTTATGTGTTGTTGGGACAACAACAAAACACAACACACACACACACAAAAAAACACATTTATACATCTTTTTTATTTCGGTAATTCACACTCATTGCCGGAAACCCACACAAACGCGCGCAGTAAGAGCGATGTAAACGTCATGTTAACGTCTAAAGTAGGACTAAACCAGGTCTAAACCAGGACTAAAACCAGTGATCTCATATATAAAATATTTCTCTATGAATAATATTTTTAATATGGTTAAGGAAAGACTGGACTTTTTATTGTCTTTAAGTAGACAAAAGTTATTATGTTCAGATTTCCTCGTCTTTGCTACTTTACAGCAAACAGTTTCTTATTCATGGAGACTTGGGCTCAACAGCCAAATTGGAGAGATTTGTTAAACAATAAATGACTTTATAAAGTCACTTTTTTTTTGTTCTATATCAGTCTTTTGATCTGCCACAATAATGTAATAAGGAATTTCAAATGAAAATATCAAATTGAAGGCTTTTCTCAGCAATTTTTAGGTGAGATTAAAATGAGATTAATTAGATTAATTAATTACAGATCATAATTAATTAATCTCTCAATTTTTTTAATCGCATGACAGCACTAATATATATATATATACACACGTTGAAACAATAGAATCAAATAACGAAAATGTATATTTAATTGCAAAACTAGAACAAAGAGGAATATAATTTGAATGCTATTGTACATAGTGTATTAGTGTATATATGGATATTATAACTTATATTTATTTTATTTATTTAATGATTGATTGATTTAATAATATTTATTTTATTTATTATTCATTTCATTAATTTTATTTATTCATTTTATTTTATTTCATTTTATTTTATTTGCATAATCATTCAGGCCCATAATGGAGCTTTCACACCTCACCTCACAACAGAAACTAATAAACACTCATTACGGGCCTGAATGATTACGCTCATAAATCCCCTCACTCAGTACAGATGATTAAACCTGAGCTAATAAACAGAAACTGTAAACAAGAATGGTATTAATTTCAGAAACATTTTCAACCTAAATAAACGTTTTGGATTTCTCCTTTGCCATAGATTCTACCTGGACGACTGAGGGATTCTACAGACAACTCAAATTAAATGCACTAAAAAGACATTTCAGCAGGTCTCAAACCATAAAGGAAAGTACTTTTTACTTTTGAGTCCAAATATAAAATGCAGAGTAGAAAGTACAGACACCTGCTTTCAAATGTACTGATGTAAAAATTAAAAGTATCCACTGTAGATACTTTAAACTGTATTGTACTTTTACTTGTGTACTTGTTTACCTTCCACCCCTGACCCGCTCTGAGGTTAGTGTATAGCAGTAAAACTCCAGCTGGGCACAGTTTAAAGGCGCAACATACGTGTCACTTTCTGCAAAGCCAGCACAAATCAGACAGTGCAACGTCAACACCACACACCACTACAAACTTTTAACGATCTGCAACTTTGGGATTTAACCTAGGTCACATTTCTGCACAATTCTACACTTACAATTTGAAAATATAATTAAATATTGTCATTTTTAGCGCATATATTTGCACTTTTTAACTATGTCAGCTGCTGTAGATGATGATGCATTTGTGATTTGACACTGACTGTTATTACTGACAACTCCTAAACTAATCAGTGTTGTTAAATTAATTATAGAAGAATAAATATTTGTGATGGTTTGAGTTAAACTGTAGGACAACCACAACGTGAATGGGACTTTATTTGCGCTAATTTAAAAAAAATAATTAAATAAAAACTGTGAGATTCAAAGCAACATTTGAGATTTAGGTACTTTAAAGGCAAATGTGCATTTTAAAAAGTTTGTGCAGAGTTTGTGTAGAGTTTTGAGGGGGGCCCACCTTGTTGGTTAGGTCCAGGACATCCGCGGACTCCCCGTTGGGCTCCTCGCCGCCTTCGGAGCGCTCTTCCTCGGATTCAGCCCCGTCCCCGGCTCGGTCTGGGGCGAACATGGACGCGGGAACCACCGTCTCCGAAGTGTCCACCGCCCCCGGCTCCGAGGCCTTTAACGACGCCATTTCAGAGCTTAAAAACTGCGGGAAAAGTGAGGAAAAAGTTACTCCAAAATAAAAACAAACTGGCGCTGCCCGATCTGTGTCATTAGTGCACTGCGCATGCGTGAGCAGGACAGTTCCATTTTAGTACGGCGAGGACTCGGGGACAAAAAACAAACCTGTTATTTAATTTATTTATTTTTTTTCTTTTATATCTACAATAAAAATAAAATAAAATAAAAAACATATATAATCTATAATATCCATATATAGTGTATATATAGTGTATATCTATATATCTATATATTATATATATATATATATATATTATATATATATATATATAGATATATATATATATATATATATATATATATATATATATATACACTAATACACTATGTACAATAGCATTCAAATTATAAATTCCTCTTTGTTCTAGTTTTGCAATTAAATATACATTTTCGTTATTTGATTCTATTGTTTCAAAGTGTATATTTTTTTTAAAGAATGAGTTAAACGAGTTTCTAAAAGTATCTATATACTACCCTCTATACATGAAACTGTAACACTAAATACACAGACTTTTTTTTACCACTAAATTGCATATATTGTTTTAATAGACTGTTTTTTGCTATTTTAGTCCAAAATATCTGTCAAAAACGCCCAATTCTAAGTGTGTGCTGCTTCCAGTGGACGTTGCAATTACAAGTACTATGTGATATCACATAAAGCTGCCCTAATTACAAACATAGAATAGACTAGAATAGAATAGACTAAAATAGAATAGAAAGCCTTTATTGTCATTATACAATGGTAAAATGAAATTTAGAGCTGATCCGTCAAAGTGTAAGAATTAATTAATTAATTAATTAATTAACAAATTAACAGTTCTCATTAAGTACGGTGACAGCTTTGGGGAAGAAGCTGTCCCTGAGTCTGTTGGTCGTGGCTGGAACTGACCTGAAGCTCCTGTGTGGATACTTGTTAGACCAGTGACACTGTCCCTTATATCTTATACTTAATAGATTTATTGTTACATTTACAAAGACACTATACTGGTAGACAGAGACATGCACGTCCAACAAAAACTACAACTGCATGCTGGGTCCAAAGACAAAAATTGTGCAAAAGAAGAAAGAGATCTGCCCTAGAGCTCTTTGAAGCTTCCAAATTTTTATTGCAATGACATCACAATGTAACGTTTCAGGTCAAGCCCCTCTTCAGACTTGTCTGACCCGAAACGTCACATTCTGGTGTCATTGAAATAAAAATTTGGGAGCTTCAAAGAACTGCAGTGTGGATCTCTTTCTTCTTTTGCACATTTACCAAGGACCTAATATTTTACAACCTTCTAGCAATGAGAGATTAATAAAAAATAAATTACATAAAGTTGCATTTGTCAGAATTTAAATATATGAAGTGTATAAATCACATCCACCAATAATAAACTGTCAGGGACAAAAGACATCAAAATACATTAATAAAGACACACCAAAACGAGACGGTTAAAATTAATACTTGCGCAAGGAGAGTTGAGGAACTGCCTGCCCCTGGCTACGCTCTAGCCTACTCTGTCCCACAACTCTCCGAGCACTCATTTATTCAAAATCATGACACAGATAAGGTACATTACATGACATCATATCACACAGTGTTTACATGATCACATACTAACAATCTTTTAGTCTAAACCCCCCCCCCCCATTTCACACTTGATTACATGCTCCAGGTGATAAACAATCAGGTCAGTTTTCTCCCAAAAACTTATGTTGAACTCATGATGGGGAAAGCCCTTAGCTGCTTTTCTCATGGAAGATAAATAGATTAGTTTAATGAGTCAAGAACTCCTTAACTAGGTCATATGATTGCATATATGGAAAAACCCAAAAAACAATTATTGATAACTTTATTCATACACACAAATGATTATGTTGTGAAATGATTCATAACACTTAAAATAACATAGAAATTCTCTCACATAAACTTTCTCTAATTTTAATTTTCATATAATATCCTCAATATGCCTCATCTCAGTCACATAAATTTCTTGATTATTTGTACTATTTAGTAATATAATTTAATATTTTTTTCTTTCCTTTGCTTTATCTTTTTCTATTTTTTAATTGAATATTTAATATTTAATTTACTGACTATGAGTGTCTTTTTGTTTTTGTAAATACTGTATATCTTGTTGTATGTTCTATGTATTAGAATAAAAATCGAGTATCGAAATCAATTATTATCGATATTTTTACGGACCGTAATCGATGACGTTATGGTGTCTCCGGTGGTCACGTGGTGCGCGGTCAGCTGACTCGCACTTCCGCGACTGTCTCCCTCCTGTTGTTTACATCTGCGGCGCATCGCTCCGGTTTGTCGCACTTTTCGGGCTTAAATCCAGGTAACATCCGCTTTTATCATCCTTCTCGTGTGACTCTTCGCTTTCTTGCATGACACAGGCAGGTTTTGATCGCGTTTGTCCGTTCAGAAGACTAAAAAAATACGGTGTTTTTGGAGCTGCCTTCGCTCAGTACGACTAACTTTTCAATCTCAGCTTTGCGTCACGTTTGATCGATTTAAAATGAAAATAAAACGCGGACAGCGAAGTGAAAACGGCCAACGCAGTCTTGAGAAAGTGTTCATGCAAATTTAAGTCTTAAATCGAGTGAAAACTATATTATACCTGTGTGTTGTGCTGTTTAAAGTGTAAGGTTTCTGTTCCCTCATTCATTTAAAGGGCACATTTCCTGAGGCGCTGGGAAGAACAGGGTCAGACTCATGACTCTTTGTTTTGAACGAATAATAATATGATCATGTTCCTAGATTAAACCAGAACGCCCTTCTTTCTTTTTATATAAGAGATTTGGTAACACTTTATAGTAGAGTACACTTACTTCACATATAAATACCATAGTTTTGAATGGTTAATTTGTCATTAAGTAGTTTTTATTTAGCCCTTATTGATGTCTATTTTATTTATTTATTTAATAGGGACAGTGCATATTGATGAACATCTACAGCACTGCCGTGTAAATATGACAGATTATAGCAAGAATGTTCATTTCCATCTGTAGTCGGCAGGTAACACCACAAACTTAACAGAAAAAACAAAAACAAGTCACAGATATACATTAAAAGTGTCCACAAGTCTGTTTTTTCTTTAGCCGCTGTTTCAAGTAGGACCTGGAAGTGGCAAGTGTTGGAGTTTCTCTTATTGATAGTGGGAGACAGTTCCAAAATTTAGAGCCTCTGACTGAGACACACTTTGTCCGAGTGTGGAGCGTCTGTGTGGAGCTCACAGTTCCCCCGGACTGTGGCCCTAGTTCCCACTGACGGTCTTTACTTTAATAAAATCCTGTAACAGAGGAGGGCAAGTCCATGCAAAACTTTATAGATAAAACATCCTTATTTAAAATCAACAACATTATTAAAATTAAGCAGATTATACTTGTCTAAAATAGTGCAGTGGTGAAATGAGAGTGGTTTCTTGTCCAGTATTTTTATGACTTTTTAAAAAAGTGATTCGGTGGGTTTGAGTGTGACCATGTGTTTATGCAATATTCTATATGAGACAGAATCATGGAGTGTAAAAACATTCGTGCCGCATATAGAGTCATAAAAGATCTTACTTGTCTAAAAGTTAAAATGAACAGTTTTTGTGAGGCGCTAAATGTGTTTCTTAAATGTCAGTGTCGGGTCCAACGTCAGTCCCAGGGATTTAAACTCTTTTACAAGACTGAGTTCCACCCCGTCCAGAAAGACACTGGACTTCTGTAGATCAATTGTCTAATTCCCCATAAGCTTATTTTGCTATTAGTTAGACATTTACAAACATTTTCCTATAATTAATACACTCTTTATTACTGCTTATTAGATGACACTAAGCCATTTTTGTCCGTGAATTATGATTCTATAATAAGATTTTAGTAATAAGCATGTTGTTAAGGACAAGAAATGTAGTTTTTACTTATTTGCACTTAATAGATTTTTCTTACTCGTATGTAATAAAACACTTGCTATTAGGTGAACTATTAAATTGCATGTCACAAAACATGAGTTAATTGTGAAGAAGAAATCACTTTAGAACAGGGACCATATTCGTTTCAATTTGTGACAAATCCGTCATTTCTTACTTAAGATCAAAACATCACTTTAGAGTGGGGAACATATTTAGAGCTTCATGTGTAAGTTGAAGTCTGTTAACACAATAATGCATTTAGGGCTACAGTGTCAATGAAAGTTGAATATAAATGTTGCTGTTGTGCATCTTTTGGTACCAGTTTTATCTCTATCTTCATAACTTTCTAAGATATGGCAATTTTGTCAGGATTTTGAATGTTTTTTCTTTTCATAATTATCCAATATCCACAAAGGCCAAAGATGAAATGAGAGACATAAAGTTTGTTCTTTCTATAGCGATCATAGACTGTATAAATAGTGGAGTAAGTGAGTGTGACGTCACGTAAAACCAAGTTTCCAGAAAGGATAAGGATGTTATTAAAGAAAAAGAGATTTTTCAGGCTTCTGCAGGCACTAAACTTCAGAGGCTTGGTGGATGCAGTTGACATCTATAGAATTTCATGAAATTTCTCATGGAACTTTACTTTGGGAAGTGTAAAAAACTGATACTAGGTACAGACTGATTTTCAAAACAATTTCTAAAAGTTGGGCGAATGATGCTTCCTAGGCTCCATGGAAAAAATAATTGCCCACCCCTGTGTTAACTCTAGATTAACACTCGCGCTTCAAAGTAAGAAAGATCCTTGATCCTTTCTGTGTGGAGTTTGCATGTTCTCCCTGTGTCTGGGTGCTCCGGTTTCCAGTGTTGGGAGTAACGTGTTATAAAAGTAACAAATTACTGTAATGTGTTGCTTTTTGCTGTAACACAGTAATGTGGCTTTACAGGGGGAAAAAAAGGAATATTTTACTAAAATGAAGACACCTTGTCTGCAAGGCGCTTCAAAGGTCTAGTCCTGGTTTAGTCCTGGTTCAGTCCTGGTTCAGTCCTGGTTCAGTCCTGGTTCAGTCCTGGTTTAATCCTGGTTTAGTCCTGGTTTAGTCCTGGTTTAGGCCTCAGTTCAGTCCTGGTTTAGACCTAGTTTAGTCCTGGTTCAGTCCTGGTTCTGCTCTGGTTTAGTCCTGATTTAGTCCTGGTTCAATCCTTGCTTCAGGCCTTGTTTAGTCCTGATTTAGTCCTGGTTCAATCCTTGGTTCAGTCCTGGTTCAGTCCTGGTTCAGTCCTGGTTCAGCTCTGGTTTAGTCCTGGTTCAGTCCATATACGGCGCAAAAGTTCAGCATCTTTGCAGTTATTTTGGTGAGAATAACTTAAAAGTAATGCAATGTAATGCCTCACATTTTAAATGCAGTAATACTGTAACGTAACAAATTACTTTGAATATATAAATAACGCATGACAGTTTTAAAGTAACTTGCCCAAACAGTGCCGGTTTCCCCCATCAACCCAAAACATGCATCATCTGTCAAATCCTCCAGCCAAGGTCCAGACCAAGACCACGATCACAGAGATGAGTCCTCCTACTTCTGACATGTCCCAGCGGCATTGAAAGGACGGGTCAAATGCAGAGGATAATAATAGAAAAGAAAAAATATTAAACTCTAGATATGTTTTTGAGGAAGTAACAACATTACAACATGTCTTAAACCTCACAAGAGTCCATTTTGCCTGCCTTATATTTACGTACCAGACGTGTTTTGGTGAATATTTCATCGATTCTCTTCTTTGCTTTGTGTATGTCTTGAAATCCACCCTCGATTTAGGAGTGTGTTTCCTTTGTTGACCTGCAGGGGGAGACGGAGGAGGAGCTTTGCCCTCAGTCCGGTGTATGGCAGAGACAGAAGAGCTCAGACCAGATCAGGACCCTCACATAGCACTGGTATTACAGGATTACAGCTCTGCAGTGGAATTCGCTGTGTAACTGTCAGATGTAGATTTGTTTTTGACCCGGTTTATGGCTCGTATCTCTGTAACTCCTGGGCCTATCCACATGAAACAAAAACCGGCACGAAGTTCAGCGTCTTCTCTGTCAGGACGTGACAGAGAACGTGAAATTATTTGTTCACGGCAGCTTCAGAAAGTAATGTTGTGGGTTAATTTAGTTACGAAAGAATTTCTGAAAGGACCTTCACAACAAGTTTATTTTGGGAAATTTCTGGATAAATTTTTTTAACAAATAGTGATAAGATACATATTTTTCAGATAGAGCAGGGACCTATAATACAACTCTACGGGAGTTATAATCGCCAAACTTCTGATCAGTGGCGAAGTCAGCAATTTAAGGGCCCTAGGTGAACTTGAGTGTGGGGCCCTCATAATAATGCAAATAAAAATAAAAAAAATAAAAAAATAAATATATATATATATATATATATATATATATATGTTTATATATATATTTATATATATATATATATATATATTTGTGTGTGTATATATTTATATATTTTTAAAGTATATATATATATATATATATATATATATATATATATATTATATATTTATTTTTTTTTGTCTGTTTTAATATATTTATTGTCTCTTTTTCCTCATTGACATGCACATCTCTATTTATTTCATATATATATACATATATATATATATATATATATGTTTTATATATATTATATATATATATTTGTGTGTGTATATATTTATATATTTTTTAAGTATATATATATATATATATATATATATATATATATTTTTTTTTTTTTTTTTTTTTTTTTGTCTGTTTTAATATATTTATTGTCTCTTTTTCCTCATTGACATGCACATCTCTATTTATTTCAATTATGGTGGGTTGGAAATTTGTCTTATTTGTTAGGTGGTCTACTAGATAACCAGAATTGAAGTAGTAGTAGTAGTAGTAGTAGTAGTAGTAATGGAAGGAGTTTAATATTTTTTTGTTGTTACAATTCCATTTTTGTTTACATCCATTTTATTTTATTTTATTTTATCTTTTTTTTTCTTATGATTATTGTTTAAAAGTACCGTATTTTTCAGACTATAAGTCGCTCCAGAGTTTAAGTCGCACCAGCCAAAAAATGCGCAATGAAGAAGAAAAAAACATATATAAGTCGCACTTTTTGGGGAAATGTATTTTGTAAAATCAGAGACCAGGAACCGACATTTTATCTTGAAGGGCAAGTTACAGTAAAAATAACAGAATAAAGAACAACAGACGGAATAGGTGTCTCGTCTGTTAATTTAACATATGAACAGTTCTTCAGATAATTATAGCATAAACAACAGAACAGAACAAGTTTACCAAACTCTCCATCTCACTCCAAATCACTAAATCCATTGAATTCTTCATCCTGACTCAGCATCAGTTCCAGTTAGAATTATTCTGTCCTTTCTGCACAACCTCCGGAGATAAACCATAGATCCATGAGATAAACAGAGCGCCGCTTCCTCTTCTGTGTCGCTGTCGTCAGACTCAGCATCAGTTCCAGTTAGAATTATTCCGGCGTTTCTGAATCCCGACAGGATGGTTTCTCTGTCACTGAAGTCCAGGCTTTGTCCATCCATCCAGTGACTTCAGGAAAGTTTTCATGCATTTTCTGTTTCTGCCCCTCGGCTGTGGAACCAGTCGCCATTAGAGATTAGAGGCCGAGTTCGTACCTGGTTTTAAATCATTCCTAAAAACACAAATTTTTCACTGGCTTTTAATAGGTGACATGTATATTTCTTGTTGAGTATTTTACTGTTTTCTATGTTTTTTCGTAGCTGTATTGTGTTTGTACCATATATTTTCTTCTACTGTAGTTGTTGTTGTCTGTCCTGTGTTTGTGTTCAGCACTTTGGCCAACTGTAAAGTTTTTTAAAGTGCTTTATAAATAAAGTCAGTATGGTATAGTTACACGGCGCACCCGCCCGGTTGCCGTGAAGTTGTGTTCTCCATCCCCACTTTCCGCCAGTCAATCACAAGTTTCTCACTCGCTCCAAACTTTCTTTCTGCTGCTCGATTACAGTTTTCGGCTGAATATTTCACTATTTGCAGCGAGACAGCGTCTATTTCTACAGGAGACATGCGCAGTAGAGTGAAGTGACAGTGGTACAGGAGTAATAGTAGTACTAGATACTGACACACAAGACTAGAGCCTCTCGCGGCCGTCAGTCTGAACATTTTAATATATAAGTCGCAGGAAACACCCAAACCATGAAAAAAGTGCGACTTATAGACCAAAAAAATACGGTAAACAACTCTCATTTAATGTCATACTGAGAGAAAATCAAATTGCTCTGAGGCTTCGTCCATTAGTGGTACTGAGGGAAACTTTTTGGGGCCCCCTCCAGGTTTGGGGGCCCTAAGCAGCCGCCCACTTTTGCCTAAATGTGACGCCGCCTCTGCTTCTGATCCACAAATGTTTAATCTTCTCTTTATTTGTTTGGAATCGGCTCCACAAACTTGTCGTATTATTTACAGTGCTTAAAGTCCTGTCAACAGACGACACTCACGTCTTTGGGTTTGAACACTGGCACCACTTTCTGAAGCTGTCGTGAACAAATAATTTCACATTTGTTTATTTATCCTGACAGAGAAGACGATGAACTTTGTGCCTGTTTTTGTTTCATGCGGATAGGCCCAGGAATTACAGAGATACGAACCAGTCCGTCAAACGCTTTTCTCCGCGGAAAATGTTGTTGCTTTGTGTGAAATGTTCCACAGTATGGCATTAAACCTTTCTATCTTCATGGAGACCAAACCAGACCAAGTTACGGGTCAGATCAGTGGAGAGGCGACCCCCGCTCACAGTCAGAATGTTGTTTTTTTTGCGGTATTTTTGAGCTGTAAATCCACCTGTAAATGAATAAATATAAAGTCGAGCTGTTTAATGTCTCACTGTGGAACATTCCAGGCAGAGCGATGACGTATCCATAGAAACAAGCAGAGATTCTACGATGTTCGAATGAAACCTGATTTATTTCTATTTTGTTTCCAGGAGACGATGAACGTGTCAGACAGTGAGGACGACTGTTACAATGAGAGAACAGCTCTGGTCCCGTCAGAAAACCCCACGCTCCCGACGTACAGCCCCGAGTTAGGCAACCACCGCGAGTCCCCCTCACGGCACCGGGTAAACACTCCTACTCTAAAAATATGAAACTAATCTGTATGGAAGTGATGGTTTAGACCTGGTTTAGTCCTGGGGGGTATTCCATCAAAGTGGCTTAAAAAACCCAGGGTTTAGTTTAAGCCTCAAGTCGTTCCATGACAGAAATCAGCCTGAGTCTGACCAAAACTAATTCAGGCCTGAGGTTTAAGCTGCACTTTGTGACTCTGAGAAAGCCAGAGCAACGGAGCAACGACAACACGGAAAATGGGCCAAAAATGTGATGTTTTTTTATGATCTGACTAAACAAGAGGAGCCACTGTTCACACCTGCAGAGTTTAATTTGGGCCATGGAACTTTTCTGGTCATTCTGATGTTAGGAGCAAGAGGAAAGAAGCTTCTCCCCCTCCTCTCTCGGTCGCTCCGTGGACAGAGAGGAGGAGCTGTGGAGTGTGGAGCTTGGTTAATACGTTAGAATCGAGTTTCCTGACCCCTTCTTCATGCGCGGTGGTACGCACAGAGCTTAAGTTCTGCTGTGTGTAAAAGTAAAGCTGTAACGGAACTCTTCACATGGACCTAACAAGAAACTATAAAATCCACGCTGACATGTTTACAGTTTGACAGGGAACAAGAGACGAGGTAATGAAACGAGAGAGACAGAAGTGAGGAAGAGCGAACAGACTGTGTGTGTGTGTGTGTGTGTGTGTGTGTGTGTGTGTGTGTGTGTGCGTGTGTGTGTGTGTGTGTGTGTGTGTGTGTGTGTCGTGTGTCACACACACGTGTGCCCCGTGCGTAGGGAAGTATGGTCTATAAAAGTCACTTTTTCACCTGTATCACACACAGGTGTGTGTCTGACACAGGTGTGTGATACATGGGCTGAAACTTTGCACTAAACTGTATTTTTAGACGTTCATAGAGACAAAGCTGAAATAATTTGACAGTTAGTCTGGTCCTGACCAGGTTTGTCTGGGTGCTCGTTACTGCGGCAACTCAGGTCACCTCTGGTCAGTCACTTTAGTGGAACTGAGGCTTTGATAAGCCTGGAATGGGCAGATAAGCACTTTAGCTCACTTCATGGTTTAGTCCTGGTTTAATGTTTGTGTACTGTGTGTTTTAGTCTTGTTTTAGACCTGGTTTAGTTCTGGTTTAGTTGTGTTTTAGTCCTGGTTTAGACCTGGTTTAGTCCTGGTTTAGACCTGGTTTAGTCCTGGTTTAGACCTGGTTTAGTCCTGGTTTAGACCTGGTTTAATGTTTGTGTACCGTGTGGTTTCCAGGGCGTGTCCAGGAGGGCGGGGCCTGATGCTGCCTCCTCATTGGACGGGGAGCAGGAAGCGGAGGATGAGGAGCTGACGTTGAAATACGGCGCCAAACACGTGATCATGCTCTTCATCCCCGTGACGCTCTGCATGGTCGTGGTGGTCGCAACCATCAAGTCTGTGAGCTTCTACACCGAGAAGACCGACCAGCAGCTGTAAGACCGCGTCTGGAACCGGTTTAGACCTGGTTTAGACCTGGTTTAGACCCGCTTTAGTCCTGGTTTAACCCTCTTCTTCCTCTGTGTTTTCCAGGATCTACACTCCGTTCAGTGAGAACACGTCGTCCGTGGGCCGCAGACTCCTGAACTCGGTCCTGAACACCATCATCATGATCAGCGTCATCGTCGTCATGACCATCTTCCTGGTGGTGCTTTATAAGTACAGGTGCTACAAGGTACGGGACACGCCCACTGTTAAAGCCGCACTACGCAACTTTTCTCTAATATTAATCCATTTCCACATCGCTGTTGCACTTTAACCCTCAAACCCTACAGAATTTTAGCCAGTGTTTTTCATTTAAAGCATTTTATGATCCTGTTGAACTGTTTTAATCTGTTCTATAAAGTGAACTTGTTGTTGTTATTATCAAGGGTTTGTGAGAGACAAGAATTAGTTAAGAGTCATAAGTAACAGATTCAATATGTACTTCCTGCTCTTGAAAAAACAAACTAACTCCTTTATTTGTTTCTGTGTCCTCAGTTCATCCACGGCTGGCTCATCCTGTCGTCTTTGATGCTGCTCTTCTGGTTTAGCTTCATGTACCTGGGGTGAGTTCTGATCTTCTAAAGTTCTTACAGACGTGACGTACAGAGGTTTTAGTAAAACCTTAAATATAATGATGTTAGCCGTGTTTTAATGAAATTTAACATGTCATAATCAGTGGTACTAACGGCGTTACTTTTTTGAGTATCGGGGAATCTAATTAACTACTTTTTCTATCATCATTATAACGCTGTTACTGTTAACAACACGCTGTTACTGTTAACAACACGCTGTTACTGCACTTTACTGAAGCTGTGATCTGACTTGGCTCACACAGACACAGGAGCTGCAGGTGTGTGTGTTTTTCCCTTCGGTAATGATGATTGGCTAAGGTTGAGTAAGAGTTCATGTTAAGCCAACCACAGACACATCAGGTGGGCGGGTGTTTACACACAAACCCAGCACACAGCAACACACACACAAACTATCAGATGGAGAGTCCAGGGTCACAGGGAAAGACGGCGTTTTCAAGGTGGAAATACAGGCACTACTTTAACCTCACTGAGGTTAAAGACAAAAATGTACATGTTCAATATACATTACAGTACGTCACAGAGCAGTTTGTTCATGTCCGGTGTAAGCGACTCCAATTTAATGAAGCGTCTCTCGGTGGCAGACGCTTCTGTCTCGAAGAAACAGAGGGAGGATCCAAAACGCAGGACTGCTTCAAAGTATTTAATGACAAAACCAAAAAAAATCCAAAACTCAAGAGTAAATTGCCATGACAAGAGACATGGAGAAAACTCGGACAGAGACAATGGACCAACAAAGGGCAGATGAGAACACAGGGTATAAATGCACACACATGAATGAGACACAGGTGAGACACATTAGGGCGGGGCAAACAATCAACAACAACAAACAATC
>NW_026571190.1:39628943-39666443 GCF_026225935.1 Boleophthalmus pectinirostris | reverse complement strand
CTCTCTCTCTCTCTCTCTCTCTCTCTCTCCTCTCTCCTCCCTTTCTCTCTTACCCTCTCCTCTTTTATTCTCTCCCTTCTCCTTTCTCCTCCCTCCTTCTTTCTCTTCCTCTCTCTTTCTCTGTCTCACTCCCTCACTATCTCTTCTCATCTCTCCTTCTGTCTTTCTCGCCTCTCAACTCTCTTTCTCTCATCCCACTCTCTTTCTCTCTCATCCTTCTGTTTCTCTCATCCCTCTCTCTCTCCTCTCATTCCTCTCATCCCGCTCTTTCTCTCATCCCTCTCTCTTTCTCTCATCCACTCATCCCTCTCTCTTTCTCTCATCCACTCATCCCTCTCTCTCAGGGCCTGTGTCTAACGCTGCTTCTCTTATTGATCTTTAAAAAGACGCTCCCTCCTTTCTCTCTCTCTCCTCTCATCCCTCTCCATCCCTCCCTTCACTCATCCCTCTCTCTTTCTCTCCTCCCTCCACTCATCCCTCTCTCTTTCTCTCCTCCGTCTCTCTCAGGGCCTGTATCTGACGCTCCTGCTCTTGGCGATCTTTAAAAAAGCGCTCCCTCCTTTCTCTCCCTCCTCACTCTTTTCCTCTCATCCACTCATCCCTCTCTCTTCTCTCGTCCCTCTCTCTCTCATCCCTCTCTCTTCCTCTCCTCCGTCTCTCTCAGGGCCTGTGTCTGACGCTCCTTCTCTTGGCGATCTTTAAAAAGACGCTCCCTCCTCTCTCTCTTTCGCTCTCTCTCCTCTCTCTCTTTCTCTCTCTTTCTCTCATCCCTCTCCATCATTCATCCCTCCCTCCTCTCATCCCTCTCTCTTTCTCTCCTCCCTCCTCTCATCCCTCCCTCCACTCATCCGTCTCTCTTCCTCTCCTCCGTCTCTCTCAGGGCCTGTGTCTGATGCTCCTTCTCTTGGCGATCTTTAAAAAGGCGCTCCCTCCTCTCCCTCCTTTTTCTCCCTCCTCTCTCTCTTTCTTTCTCTTTCTCTCATCCCTCTCCTTCATTCATCCCTCCCTCCACTCATCCCTCTCTCTTCCTCTCCTCCGTCTCTCTCAGGGCCTGTGTCTGACGCTCCTTCTCTTGGCGATCTTTAAAAAGGCGCTCCCCGCTCTGCCCATCTCCATCACCTTCGGACTCGTCTTCTACTTCTCCACCGACTTCCTGGTCCAGCCCTTCATGGACAATCTGGCCAATCACCAGTTCTACATCTGACACAAGCCCCGCCCCCTCGCTCACGCACCTGGGAACAAGCCCCGCCCCCTCACACACGCACACACCTGGGTACAAGCTCCGCCCACACACTACTGACTCACCTCCGGTCCGACGCTCGACTCGTTTTGGTCTCGGAAGTAAATTTCTTAAAGCTCCGATGTTCTGCTCCACTTCAAGGCCAAGTTTAGTCCAGGTTTAGTCCAGGTTTAGTCCAGGTTTAGTCCAGGTTTAGTCCTGGTTTAGTCCAGGTTTAGTCCTGGTTTAGTCCAGGTTTAGTCCTGGTTTAGTCCTGGTTTAGTCTTGGTTTATTTCTGGTTTAATTGTGGTCTAGTCTTGGTTTAGTCTTGGTTTAGTCCTGGTTTAGTTCTGATTTAGTCCTGGTTTAGTCTTGGTTTAGTCTTGGTTTAGTCCTGGTTTAGTCCTGGTTTAGTTCTGGTTTAGTCCTGGTTTAGTCCTGGTTTAGTTCAGGTTTAGTAATGGTTTAATCTTGGTTTATTTCTGGTTTAATTGTGGTCTAGTTCTGGTTTAGTCATGGTCTAGTCATTACCTTAGTCCCTACTTTAGTCCCGGTTTAGTCCTGGTTTAGTTCCTACTTTGGTCCCTGTTTTAGTTCCTGCTGTAGTCCTGGTTTAGACCTGGTTTAGTCCTGGTTTAGTCCTGGTCTAGTCCTGGTTTAGTCCTGGTTTAGACCTGGTTTAAGTTCTGGTTTTAGTCCTGGTTTAGTCCTGGTTTTAGTCCTGGTTTTAATCTTGGTTTAGTCCTGGTCTAGTCCTGGTCTAGTCCTGGTTTAGACCTGGTTTAGTCCTGGTCTAGTCCTGGTTTAGTCCTGGTCTAGTCCTGGTTTAGTCCTGGTTTAGTCCTGGTCTAGTCCTGGTTTAGTCCTGGTTTAGTCCTGGTTTAGTCCTGGTTTAGACCTGGTTTAGTCCTGGTTTAGTCCTGGTTTAGACCTGGTTTAGTCCTGGTTTAGTCCTGGTTTAGTCCTGGTTTAGTCCTGGTTAGTCCTGGTCTAGTCCTGGTTTAGTCCTGGGTTAGTCCTGGTTTAGTCCTGATTTAGTCCTGGTCTAGTCCTGGTTTAGTCCTGGTTTAGTCCTGGTATAGTCCTGGTTTAGTCCTGGTTTAGTCCTGATTTAGTCCTGATTTAGTCCTGGTCTAGTCCTGGTTTAGTCCTGGTCTGGTTTAGTCCTGGTTTAGTCCTGGTTTAGTCCTGGTTTAGTCCTGGTTTAGTCCTGGTTTAGTCCTGGTCTAGTCCTGGTTTAGTCCCCTGGTCTAGTCCTGGTTTAGTCCTGGTCTAGTCCTGGTTTAGTCCTGGTTTAGTCCTGGTCTAGTCCTGGTTTAGTCCTGGTCTAGTCCTGGTTTAGTCCTGGTCTAGTCCTGGTCTAGTCCTGGTTTAGTCCTGGTTTAGTCCTGGTCTAGTCCTGGTTTAGTCCTGGTTTAGTCCTGGTCTAGTCCTGGTTTAGTCCTGGTTTAGTCCTGGTTTAGTCCTGGTTTAGTCCTGGTTTTAGTCCTGGTCTAGTCCTGGTTAGTCCTGGTCTAGTCCTGGTCTAGTCCTGGTTTAGTCCTGGTCTAGTCCTGGTTTAGTCCTGGTTTAGTCCTGGTTTAGTCCTGGTTTAGTCCTGGTTTAGTCCTGGTTTAGTCCTGGTCTAGTCCTGGTCTAGTCCTGGTCTAGTCCTGGTCTAGTCCTGGTTTCCTAGTCCTGGTTTAGTCCTGGTTTAGTCCTGGTTTAGTCCTGGTTTACTCTGTCTGTGTTGAGCAGAATCTTGGAGTTTTATTTTTATTTATTTCTGGAGTTTTTCTCGTGTTGAAAACCAAATCCTCTGAGTCGGTTTTCGTGCTCTAATTTATTTCTGGTCAGTTCACATTTTTCCGCTCGTCTGATTTTGCTGCTGAGGAAAAAAACAAAAACAAAAGGAAGGTCTAAAATAATTTATAAAATACTGTATTAAAGTTTGTTTCATGTTATTCTGTGTCCGGGTTTGGGAGAAAAGGATCATCACATTTAACTGACAAATTATTTTCAGATTTATTTTCTTTTTAAAATCAGACCTAGAATCATCGGGATCATTTCAGTTCTGGAATCTCCACTGAACTAAAAGAAAAAGAATCTGTGTGTCGTTTTTCAAAATAAAACCAAAAATAAGAAAATGAAAAAAAAAACTATTTTCTTCATTATTTGTCTCCAAAACCAAAATGAAAAAAAAAAAACAGATAATAATTCGGTTTTTTTTTTTCAGTTTTTGATTTTGTGTTTAAATGAAAAATGGAGAGAAAAAAAAAAAAAAAAACGGATAATGGACGTTTACGTGACTTAAACTGTGACACCGGACTGAACCAGGACTGAACCAGGACTGAACCAGGACTGGACCAGGACTGGACCAGGACTGGACTGAACAGGACTGGACTGAACAGGACTGGACCAGGACTGAACCAGGACTAAACCAGGACTAAACCAGGACTGAACCAGGACTGGACCAGGACTGGACCAGGACTGAACCAGGACTGGACCAGGACTGAACTGAACCAGGACTGGAAGGACCAGGACTAAACCAGGACTGGACCAGGACCAGGACTGGACCAGGACTGGACTGGTCCAGGACTCAGGACTCCTGACCTGATCCAGGACTGGTCCAGGACTACCAGGACTTTTTGGTCTCAGTCTCGGTCTGTTACCGGTCTCCATCACGGTGTGGTCCTGGTCTCAGTCCTGGTCTCAGTCCTGGTCTGGTCCTGTTCTCAGTTCTGGTCTGGTCCCGGTCTGGGTCCCGGTTTCAATCCTGGTCCTGGTCTCAGGCCCGAATCTGATCCCAGTCTACGTTTTGGTCTCATTCTCAGTCTGGTTCCGGTCTCAGTCCCGGTCTCCATTGCAGTCTGGTCGTGGTCTCAGTTCTGATCTCAGTCCTGGTCTCAGTCCCGGTCTCAGTCCTGGTCTCAATCCTGATCTGATCCCGGTCTACGTTTTGGTCTCAGTCTGGTTCCGGTCTGGTCTCGGTGTCAGTCCCGGTCTCACTCATGGTCTCAGTTCTGGTCTGGTCCCAGTCTGAGTCCCAGTTTCAGTCCTGGTCCTGGTCCCAGTCTAAGTCCTGGTCTCAGTCCTGGTCTAGTTCCAGTCTTGTCCCTAACCTGGTCCTGGTTTAGTCTTGGTTTATTCCTGGTTTAGTCCTGGTCTAGTCCTGGTTTAGTCCTGGTTTAGTCCTGGTTTAGTCCTGGTTTAGTCCTGGTCTAGTCCTGGTTTAGTCCTGGTTTAGTCCTGGTTTAGTCCTGGTTTAGTCCTGGTTTAGTCTTGGTTTAGTCTGGTTTAGTCCTGGTTTAGTCCTGGTTTAGTCCTGGTTTAGTCCTGGTTTAGTCCTGGTTTAGTCCTGGTTTAGTCCTGGCGTCACAGTTTAAGTCGTGTAAACTGGAAACTGAAAAAACAAATAATTATCTGGTTTTTTTTTTCATTTTGATTTTGGAGACAAATAACGAAGAAAATAGATGTTTTTTCATTTTCTTATTTTTGGTTTTATTTTGAAAAACGAATGAACGGACGACACACGGATTTCGATACGTAGACCACGATACGATACGATACCTCGATACAGCGCAGTTTCAGTTCGGTACAATATTTTTCAAATCGGTTCGATAAAAAAATAAAAGTTAAATCGTGGCTGTGAGGTTTGTCTTTTCCGTTTGATTTGACTTTAAATTAAAATCAGATGTTACACTACTCGATATTTCTCTACACCTCTGTCTTTTTATTTAATCTCTGTAATTATTTGGATTTTTTTTTTTTTCCACGTCTGACTTTGTTCGTTTAACTAAAGCTGAAGAGAACAATCCAAACCGACATGATATTATAAATAGTTTCACACATTAACGGCCGCTGACGGAGGCGAGATTTTGTAGAAAGTTGATTTTTGTACTTGACTTATTTGTAGTTGTCAGTGATTTGTGCAATAAAAGAGTTTGATCTGTTTTTTCAGAATAAACGCAAACGAGAAAAACGTGTGGAAATGTGTTCAAATCTGTAAAAAAAAAAAAAAAAAAAAGTTTGTAAATGATAAAATAATAAGAACTCATTGGGTTTAGTGGCTTTGAAGACGCTGTTATTGACATTTACAGAGCGGCGTTCATTACACTCCACTAATGTAGCCACAGCTGCCCTGAGACAGACTGAAGAAGGAACAATCTATTACAGGGGTGTCAAACTCATTTTGGTCCGGGGGCCGTATCCAACCAACTTTGATCCCAAAGTGTCCGGATCAGAAAACTCATGTCATATAAACCCCAAAAAATTCAAATATTTGTGTAGAGAAACACAAATCTATTACAGAAATCTTTTTTAATGATGAACTCTTTCTTTTAACAACCTGAAACTTTAAGAAAAATACAATTTCAACACAATGTTTTAACATGAACTTGTTTAACATTAAGTGTATAACAAAATTTGGCTCACTTTTCTCATGTTGGACATTTTTCTGATGAGGGTGTCACGGTCATCAAACGATCGTCCTTTAAGAGCGTTTGGAAAGAGACAAGTCTTCAAAACAGAGACGCTGGAGACGCTGCTAGCAGAAAAGAAAATCAGGAGGAGAAAAGGTCTTGGAGGGCCGGATCTGGCATGTTTGACAATTATCTCAGTTTCAAAAGCTTTTCCACCAGCAAAATTTCAAAACTTTTCCATGACTAAAGTGAATTTTCCATGACTTTACAGCATCTGCATGTGTAGAACTGATCAGACTTTTAGGGCTAAATCTGAAATTTTAACTCTTTCCACTCACCTTATGGTTTGGTTTTATAGTTTTTTTAACATTCAAAATCCTGTCAGTGCATTTATTGTCGTCTCTTTTAAACAAAAGGCGCAAACCATCCGTCAGTTTTCTTTCGCGTACCCGGGGCTGAGTCACAGGGGCATCAGTCTAAGCCAGGGGGTCAAACTCATTTGGTCGGGGGCCATATCCAATCCTTGATCCCAAAGGGACCGGATCAGAAAACCATGTCATTAAACCCCCAAAATAACAATAAGTTCTTTTGTGCAGAGAAAACACAAATCAGTTTTTTAATTGTGAACTTTTTCTTATTATAATTTATAATATTATGAACAACTGAAACTTTTAAAGAAAAATTTAAAATATTTTAGTAGAAAATCACCCAAGGCCACATTAAAGGTCTTGGAGGCCGGATCTGGCCCCCGGCCTTATGTTTGACACTGTGGTCTAAGCAGAGACTCCCAGACTTCCTTCACATCGAACACTTCCTCCAGCTCCCCGGGGGGATCCTGATCCCAGTCCAGCCCAGAGACATAGTCCCTCCAGCGTGTCCTGGGTCTTCTTCGGTGCCTCCTCCCGGTGGGACATGAACAACTCTCGAGGAAAAGGCCCAGGAGGCATCTGGAACAGAGGCTCGAGCCACCTCAACTGTTCCTCTCGACGTGGAGGAGCAGCGGCTCTACTCCGAGCTCCTCCCGTGTGACTGAGCTCCTCACCCTGTCTCTAAGGGAGACGCCCAGACACCCTGCGGAGGAAACTCATTTCAAGCGCTTGTATCTGTGATCTCATTCTTTCCGTCACTACCCAGAGCTCATGACCAGAGGTGAGATTAGGAACGAAGACTGACCAGTAAATCAAGAGTTTCACCTTTCGGCTCAGCTCCTCTTCACCACAACGGTCCGATACAGCGACCGCATCACTGCAGACTCTGCACCGACCCGTCAATCTCACGCTCCATCCTCCCCTCACTCGAGAACAAGACCCCGAGATACTTGAACTCCTCCACTTGAGGCAGAGACTCTCCACCCACCCGGAGACGACAAGACGCCTTTATCCGCTCGAGAACCATGACCTCGGATTTAGAAGAGCTGATCTTCATCCCAGCAGCTTCACACTCGGCTACAAACCGTCCCAGTGCTGCAGGTCCTGGACTGATGGAGCGAACAGGACAACATCACTTACCAGAACGCTGTAGTTGCGTGAAAGAGATACTAAAATTCCACGACTTTTCCAGGACTTCCGTGACATCCTGAAAACCTAAAATCCACCGTTGCAGAGCACTGTGAAAGAAATAACCACATTCTGGATTGGGACGGGGCTCGAGTCATTGGATCAAGTATGGAGTAAGAAAACTTTCAGAAATATTCCCGTGCGCAGGATAGAGATCTGTGCATATTTGTAGTTGAGCATAAAATAAATCTTCGTAAACTCTCGAATGAGTCCAGTCAAACATCAGAATACGAATTGAAAAGTTACAACATCAACAATTACAATCACAAAATGAAAATTTACGATTTACGAAAATTTCTTCCGTAAGAATACGAATTCACAGACGAGACTCGACTCAAAAATACAACATCACTTCACAGGCAGAAGAAACATCGATCAAGATGCCAGAGTTTTACACGGACTGAACCAGGACTAAAACAGGACTGAACCGGGACTAAAACAGGACTAAACCAGGACTGAACCAGGACTAAAACAGGACTAAACCAGGACTGAACCGGGACTAAAACAGGACTAAAACCAGGACTGAACCGGGACTAAAACAGGACTAAACCAGGACTGAACCAGGACTAAAACAGGACTAAACCAGGACTGAACCAGGACTGAACCAAGACTAAACAGGACAGCAGACACCCTGCTCCCTGGGCTCCGTTCTCCCTCTCTCTCTCAAGTCAAAGATTAGTCCTAGTTTAGACCTGGTTTAGTCCTGGTTTAGTCCTGGTTCAGTCCTGGTTTAGTCCTGGTTCAGTCCTGGTTTAGTCCTGGTTTAGACCTGGTTTAGACTGGTTTAGTCCTGGTTTAGTCCTGGTTTAGTCCTGGTTCAGTCCTTGGTTTAGTCCTGGTTTAGTCCTGGTTTATTCCTGGTTTAGTCCTGGTTTAGACCTGGTTTAGACCTGGTTTAGTCCTGGTTTAGACCTGGTTTAGACCTGGTTTAGTCCTGGTTTAGTCCTGGTTTAGACCTGGTTTAGTCCTGGTTTAGTCCTGGTTTAGTCCTGGTTTAGTCCTGGTTTAGTCCTGGTTTAGACCTGGTTTAGACCTGGTTTAGTCCTGGTTTAGGGTTTAGACCTGGTTTAGTCCTGGTTTAGACCTGGTTTAGACCTGGTTTAGTCCTGGTTTAGTCCTGGTTTAGACCTGGTTTAGACCTGGTTTAGACCTGGTTTAGTCCTGGTTTAGACCTGGTTTAGACCTGGTTTAGACCTGGTTTAGACCTGGTTTAGTCCTGGTTTTAGACCTGGTTTAGACCTGGTTTAGTCCTGGTTTAGACCTGGTTTAGACCTGGTTTAGTCCTGGTTAGTCCTGGTTTAGACCTGGTTTAGACCTGGTTTAGTCCTGGTTTAGACCTGGTTTTAGACCTGGTTTAGTCCTGGTTTAGACCTGGTTTAGTCCTGGTTTAGACCTGGTTTAGTCCTGGTTTAGACCTGGTTTAGTCCTGGTTCAGTCCTGGTTCAGTCCTGGTTTAGACCTGGTTTAGACCTGGTTTAGTCCTGGTTTAGACCTGGTTTAGACCTGTTTTAGACCTGGTTTAGACCTGGTTTAGACCTGGTTTAGTCCTGGTTTAGACCTGGTTTAGACCTGGTTTAGACCTGGTTTAGACCTGGTTTAGACCTGGTTTAGACCTGGTTTAGACCTGGTTTAGACAAGGTAACAAGGTAAATACACTTAACTGCATTGTTTTCAAAAAGAACCCAAGAAGTTAAAGACTGATGAACTAGTTGGTTCTTTGTGTCATGTTTTTGTATATTTATGGAAGAATTGTTGTGTGGGTGACGTAGGTTTGTGGGCGAAGAATTGGACAGAATCTTAGAGCTAAACGTAAGGAGGGTTTGAAAATAGCCCAGGAGAGATCACAAAGTGTTGAAGCGCTGAAGGAACAAAGTTATAACATGGCAGGAAAATGTAAATAAAAACTCCAAACACGCAGGAGGTGTGGACATTGGGAAACTATTTTATTTTACAGACGGTAAAAAAAATTAAAGACAAAAGGACTACAGCGGGAGATTTCCAGGCGGATGTTCAGTTTCGGTCTTCAAACTGAGATTTATTCTTCAGCAAAAACGTGGCCAAGTATTCGATGGGGTTTGGAGGTCTGCAGCCAGAAGAAAAAAAACCAAAAAGTGTAAGGACTCATTCTGTAAAAAGTCACATTAAAACTCACACACTTCAAAAACTTTAAGTAGTAATTAAGGAATTCTGAACTGTGGTGAGACTAAAACAAAATGGGTTTATAAACTCAAAAAGTCAATGGAAAATGCAGCAGTTTCACAGATACTGAAATATGAATAAAAACTAAACAGGGTATTTCTCCAACAACAAGAAAACATCTGCAGATTACCGTATTTTTCGGACTATAAGTCGCTCCAGAGTTTAAGTCGCACCAGCCAAAAAATGTGTAATGAAGAAGAAAAAAACATAAATAAGTCACATTTTTAGGGGGAAATTTGTTTTATAAAGTCAGAGACCAGGAACCGACATTTTATCTTGAAAGGCAAGTTCTAGTAAAAACAATAGAAGAGAGATGTTACATATTCCGTAGGGGAGGGCGATATATCGATATTTTAAATATATCGAGATAGTTTTTAAACTCGATATGAATTCTGACATATCGTATATATCGATATAATGCGTATATTCAATTTTGATTTGGCCGTTTCGCTTGTTTGTCTTCTCTCTCGTCGCCTCCGCCTCCCTGACTTTGTTCGCTCGTGTCTCCTTCACTCGTCACTGTCGCCGCGAACACTGAAAGTTGGAGCCAGTGAAAAGCTTCAAGCACCACGAACCTTTTCCACCATTTACAGACAAAACCACCAGCAGCACATCCTCATGTTCCACCGAGTCGCGTCCTTTAGCCCGAAAGAAGCTGAACGAGCTGAGCTGCATGAGAAGTGCTGTTTATGCAAATGAGCCATGCGCTTAAGTTTAGTTTCTGTAAAATGTAAACACACGTGCGCAAAACTGCATTAAACACATTATTATCTCAAACAGGCTGATGTGGCTCATAGACGTTGTGCTTTATTTATTGTAAAGTTTAGTCATGTAAAGTTTATTTATGCAGAAGATTTTAATGAATAATCTGCTGCAGTGTCACTTGTACAATAGTGTTTGGAAACGTTGGGTTTGATCTGCAGTGGATTGTGGGATTAAACCTCAGAGCTCCTCACTGCTGGAACATGGATCTGTTCAAATAAGGAACATCCTGAGCTTCTTCTGCTAAAGGAGCTCATGGTTCTGGTTCTTGTCTGGAGAACAGAGTTAATACAAAGATGAGCTTGTGTTGAGCTGTTTTATTTATGAATGAAAAGAAGGAAATATGTTTTATTTCTTTTATTTTACAGTTAAATTATTATTTATGTAATTAGTGTTTTTGTAATCTTAAATGTTCCTATATGAACTGTCGACCTCTTACACTTCAGTTAAAAAAATAAAGACCTGGTGGAATTTGGCAGATTTGTTTTTGCAGTTTTCAGTTTTAGGGGGTTATTTTTTCTTGAACATATATCGAGATAAATATCGTATATTGAGATATAGCAAAATATATCAAGATATATTTTTTGATCCATATCACCCAGCCCTAATATTCAGTATATACAAAATATTTTTAGTTTTCTCCAGTCTATCACAAGTTTCTAGCTCACTCCAAATTTTCTTTCTGCTGCTCGATTACTGTTTTCACAGTACACCGGCGTTCTCCACTTCATTTCTCCACTCTGGAACCCGTTCTCAAAAAACTCTGTTTTCGCCACCACCCAAAACGCCGGCTCCGTGTGGACAAAAGGCCAAAACAAATACAAACTTCACTGTTTTGACCAAAAAACTTTGTCATGTGGACGGTCCCTAAGTTGCAGGAAACACCCAAACCATGAAAAAAAGTGCGACTTATAGTCCAAAAAATACGGTAACTCGACATTTGACCTGCCCTCGTCTGAGTCTAACACTACAGGGACACAAACACAGGAGTCTGGGAGGGCATCTGGCTCACCTCTCCTTGGCCAGCACGGACAGGCCCTGGAGCAGGATGGGCACGACGGTCTGGTCCAGGTAGGCTCGAGTGGGCAGCGCCTGGAGGTCCACCTTCTGTTTCTTCTCCCCAGACTTTTCCCCGTCCAGCGCCCTCTGCAGGCTGTCTGTGAGCCCGAAGTCTGCGTGAGGGTTCTCCGAGACCTGGGACAAGAGCAGGACTGAGCCAGGACTGAGCCAGGACTGGAACAGGACTAAAAGAGGACTAAACCAAGACTGAACCTGCACTGAACCTGCCAGGACTGAACCAGGACTGAACCAGGACTGAACCAGGACTGAACCAGGACAAAAACAAGTCTAAACCAGGCTAGAACATAACTGAACCAAGACTAAACCTGGTCTAAACCTGGTCTGGAACATGACAGAACCAGGACGAAACCAGAACTAAACCCAAACTAAAACAAGGTTTGAATCAGGTCTGGAAGAGGCTTAAAACTAGTCTGAACCAGAACTAACCCAGGACTAAATCAATCAGGACTAAATCTAGACTAAACTGAACCAGAACTAAAGTAGGTCTCAACCAGAACTGAACAAGGTCTAAATTAAGGCTAAACCTGGACTAAACCAGAAATATTTGAAGAAGTCTCTGTCTTAAACTGTGTTCTGTGTTCGTGTTCTTTCTAATAATAATGTCACAGATGATTTGCAGATGAAATGATAAATGGCATTACTCACTGGAGTGTGCGTCTCCATGGGCTGATCCGCGTCTGTGTGATCTGAAAAACATTTAAAGTGCAAATCACAGGTTAAACCAGACGCGTCAAACTCAGGCCCAGGGGCCAAATTTGGCCCGCGATATAATTATATTTGGCCCACGAGATCATATCAAATCTGTATTAGAGCTGTCCGCCGGCTACAGATCGACTATAGAGACATTATTTATTTAAAATGTTATTATTTTATATTCTGCTTTTTATGGATTCAGTGTTTAAGCAAAACTATTATTAAACATTTATTTTAATAAAAAAAAAAAGGTTTAACATTACATATCTCAAAAAAAAGAGAAAAAAACATGCAAATGTTGTTGCAATAAATATTTAGTTTGGCCCAGTTTTTTATTTTGGCCCTCTGTGAATTTGAGTTTGCTACCCCAGGGTTAAACTATGAAATAATAATAACAACAGTTATGGTCTGAAAAATAAAAATAAAAGCACTTGTTTAAACCACAGACTGTACGACACACTGTTACATACAGGAAGTAGGAGAGTTCTAGAGCAGAATCCCTCGGCCTTTGTCATCAACACAGACAATTCCTCCCAAAATAGAGACAATTTACGCTCAAGGAAGGCATTTTTATGACAGTTTAAACCTTCATACTTTTATTTATCAAAATAAAGGCATTATCATTTATTTTTATTGGCCTAATCATAACTATTGTGTAATTTAGACCGGTTCTTGGCCCTTGTTTACATTACAGTTGCTCAGTAACAGTTATGAAATTACCTCGGCATTTGGCAGATCTGCTGCTCGTGTTCGACCAGGAAGTAAAACTATAAACTTATCAACAAAATGACAAAACTAGAAAAGACCAGGCACGATTAGAGTGGAGCTGGGTATCATTAAGAAGTTGCCGATACGATACATATCTTGATACAGTGCGCTTTCGATTCGATATGATATATTTCAAATCGATTTGATACGGTTCAATAAAAAATAAAGGCTAAATCATGGCTGTGATACTAAAAGTGTTTGTTAAATCACTTCTTGTCCAAAGTTCATATGAAACACAAACATTTTAATCCTCAAAACTGTAAAAATGTCAAATGTGTCGCATAAATGAGTTTCCTTTGACTCCACAAGCAGCAAAACTGTAGCTGTAACAAAATAATTTAGTAAAACACACCTAAAAATGCTCTTGATGAAATATCGATACTAGGGATGGGCATGATTAGTCGATTAATCGATAATTGATCATTAAGAATTTCATCGATTACGTTAATTTTAATCGACAAACCGAATGTAGGTTGCTGTGACCAAACAGGTGTGTACATGTGTCTCTGCATCAGAAGGAGCGAGACACAAACATTCGGTCAGTCTGCAACGTACTGATGTGCAACGATGATTTGGACAAGAAATTCCACACTTTCCGTTGTGTTCGGGACAAGTGTGAGTCCATGTGCACAGTGTATAAAGCAGCACATATGTTTCTGTGTCCAGTGGGAAAAAGTTTTTCCAGGTGAGAGTCGCTCAATGTGGATGACGAGGCCCCGCCCCCCTCCCCCCGTACGCTGTCCTGGTTTTGACAAACACAAATCTGGTCACACTGACCTGTATTCACCTGAGTCATGTCTTTTAATCCAACAGAAATTGAACCACATCAGCGACACAAGAGCTGGAGTTTTATCTTCACTTAGTTTATGTAAATTAGTGATGTGGTTTTAAGTTTTGTTTCTGTGAGATTTGAACAAAACTGAATTAAACACATTATAATGTCAAACGGGCTGATGTGGCTCTAGAGTCGTTACGGTTTATATGTCGTAAAGTTGAATTTATTTATGCAGATTAGTAGTGCAGATAGTAATAATAATGATGATCATTTTAATATAAAGACGTTAATGATTAATCGATAATCAATCGTTAATTCTTCCGACGATCGATTAAGAAAATTTCATCGAATGCCCATCCCTAATCGATACAGCAGCCCACGATATCGATACTGTATCATCACATTAAACGATACGATATATCGATATTCCGATATTTTTGCACACCCCTAGATTAGAGTGACAAGATTTCCAAAATTAAAAACTGGGAAACACCCGGGTTGGAATGTTGGTATAAATAAAATTGTGAAAACAATTCTGGAGAAACAATTGTGTAACTGTGTGGATTCTCGTGTTAGTCATGATCAGAGGGATTTCTGTTGCTGCAGTTTTTTGTTTTATGGTCATTTGCAAACACGGTTTTGTGTATTTTGGCGAACCAAATGACAAATTATGCTCCTCTTTACTGTTGGTGAAGAACTGATTAGTCAGAAATTGTGAAAGTCCTGGTTTAGTCTTAGTTTAGTCCTGGTTTAGATCTGATGTAGTCCTGTTATAGTCTCAGTTTTGTCCTGGTGTAGTCCCAATTTAGTCCTCTTTTAGACCTGGTTTAGTCCTGATGTAGTCCTGGTTTAGTCGTTTAGTCCTAGTCCTGGTTTAGTCTTAGTTTTAGTCCTGTTTTAGTCCTGGTTTAGTCTTAGTTTAGTCCTAATCCTGGTTTAGTCTTAGTTTAGTCCTGTTTTGGTCCTGATGTAGTCCTGGTTTAGTCCTAATGTAGTCCTGGTTTAGTCCTAATGTAGTCCTGGTTTAGTCCTAATGTAGTCCTGGTTTAGTCCTAATGTAGTCCTGGTGTAGTCCTGGTGTAGTTCCGGTGTAGTCCTGGTGTAGTCCTAATGTAGTCCTAATGTAGTCCTGGTTTAGTCCTAATGTAGTCCTGGTTTAGTCCTGGTGTAGTCCTGGTGTAGTCCTGGTTTTTAGTCTTAGTTTAGTCCTGATGTAGTCCTGTTTTAGTCTTAGTTTAGTCCTGGTTTAGTCCTGATGTAGCCCTGTTTTAGTCTTAGTTTAGTCCTGGTTTAGTCTTAGTTTAGTCCAGTTTTAGTCCTGGTTTAGTCCTGTTTTAACACAGATTTCACATTCAGACTCATTTTGTTTTGGTTCTTTTCCAGTTTCTGTGTGAAAACGGCGCCACAGCTCGGTTCCCGCACTGCGCTCGTGTCTGGGGCTTTTTCTTTTTTTTGCTCCGATCTGAGATTTACAATATTCGCGCTACGTAAATGTGACGTTTCCGGCGTTAATAAACAAATCGTGGAGGAGAACGCGCGCACTCCGCTGCAGAAAAGCGAAAAAAAAAACCACCGTAAATTTGGAACAATGAACTCACCGTCCGCCATCTTTGTTGTGGGTGCTTACGTAATGACGTGAGAGAAGCCGGGCCTACGTCACGTCCTTCTCCAAAAAAAAAAAAAAAAAAAAAAAAAAAGATACGTCATTTCCTTTTTGAGCGAACCAAACAAAATAAAAAAAAATAAAAAAAATAGAACACAGAATTAATAAGGAGTAAATAAAAACTTGAGCAAGATAAATACACAGTTAATAAAGACAGTTAATAAAATAAAAATTAAAGGTGAAAAAAAAGACTCTAGTAATAATAATAATAATTATTATTATTATTATTATTATTATTATTATTATTTCAATTTAATAATAATAATAATAATAATAATAATAATAATTATTATATTATATTATATTATTATTATTATTATTATTATTATATTAATAATAATAATAATAATAATAATAATAATAATAATAATAGACCTTCACAATCACTCACACACTGCTTTCATACATTTTTTAGTACTGCTTTTATGTATTGATTTTATTATTTTTATTCATTGATTCTATTATTATTATTTTATGGTTATTTCATGGTTGGAACATAAAAAATAAATAATAATAAAAATAAATAAAATTAAGTAAAATGTTTAATATTGCTGTGTAAAGCGCTTTGGAAACTGTCATGTTTATAAAAATGTGCTATACAAGTTGGGAGTTGAATTCATACTAGGCAATGTGGGTGAAGTGTCTTGCCTAAGGACACAACAAACGTTTTTTGGCACCTGATTTTCCCAGCGGTCTTCATCCAAGTACTAACCAGAATCGGCCTCTGAGCTTCTGAGATCTAACGGGATCAGGCTTTAACCAGTTGGTTTAACCACAATAAAGCGTTTAGTTTTTTTTGTTTGTGTTTTTTTGGGAACAACCTGCATTTGTCCAATAAAGGGAAAATTCCAACGCCACCTGCTGGTCTTGAACTTGCAACACGAGTACAAGACCAGCAGGGGGCACTGTTCTATTTAATCAACAACAAATCAGAGCAGTAGTAATGTATTTATATGTAAAATGTAAAATATTGAGTATTATATGTTGAAGTAAGATGTTTAAAAAGTAGGTCAAGGGCAGTGCGGCTTTTTTGGATCGGCTCCGAGAGGATATCCGGTTCATATGGCTCCCAACGGCTCCCAAACGGCTCCCAACGGCTCTTTTTTCACTGTCATACTGAGCAAATTATTATAATTTGTGTCTCAAATGAAACTACTGCTCATCACATCAGGTTTGTGAAGTTGTAGTGTATTGTTTTGAATCTCGCTTTTGAATATTTACAGAGAATTTGTATATTTATGCAGAATTTGTATATTTATGGAGAATTCCTGATGAGGGAACGTTTTAACCTGGATAAAGGAACGTTTTAACCTGGATAAAGGAACGTTTTAACCTGGATAAAGGAACGTTTTAACCTGGATAAAGGAACGTTTTAACCTGGATAAAGGAACGTTTTAACCTGGATAAAGGAACGTTTTAACCTGGATAAAGGAACGTTTTAACCTGGATAAAGGATAAAGGAACGTTTTAACCTGGATAAAGGAACGTTTTAACCTGGATAAAGGAACGTTTTAACCTGGTAAAAAGCTCAAAAAGAGTAAATCTTGTAAAATCCTGTGTCTTTAAACAGAATGAACCGAGACTTTGATGAGATGAAGAGTTTTATTGTTTTTGTGACATGACCAGGACAAACTTCACTGTACAGCCACCGCAAAACATCCCACACCTGGACCAGACCTGGACTAACCCTGGACCATAAGACCAGGCCAAGACCTAGGACCTGGACCAGGACCAAGGACCAGACCTGGGACTAACCCTGGACCAGGAGACTGGACCAAGACCTGGGACCAGATCAGGACCAAGGACCAGACCTGGGACTAACCCTGGACCATGAAACCGGACCAAGACCTAGGACCAGACCTGGACTAACCATGGACCATGAGACCAGACCAAGACCTAGGACCAGATCAGGACCAAGGATCAGACCTGGGACTAACCCTGGACCAGGAGACCGGGCCAAGACCAAGGACCTGGACCAGGACCAAGGACCAGACCTGGGACTAAACCTGGACCAGATAACTGGACCAAGACCTCGGATCAGGGCCAGGATCAAAGACCAGACCTGGGACTAAACCTGGACCAGCTGACTGGACCAAGACCTAGGACCAGGAACAGGACCAGGACCAAGGCCCAGGACCAGGACCAGGACCAGTACCAAGGCCCAGACCAGTACCAGACAGGACCAAGGACCAGACCAAGAACCAGACCAGGACTCAGGACCCAGGACCCAGGACCGTGGCCCAGGACCAGACCAGTACTAGACCAGTACTAGACCAGGACCTAGAACCCAGGACCTAGGACCCAGGACCCAGGACCCAGGACCCAGGACCCAGGACCCAGGACCCAGGACCTAGGACTAAACCAACACCAGGCCAGGAAATAGGACCAGACCAGGAACTAATAAGACCAGACCTGGGACTAACACCAGACCTGGGACTTAGGCCAGGACCTGGAATCAGACCAGAACCAGACCAGGACCAGACCAGGGGACTCGTCAAAGCTTCATATTTACAGCAGTTTCAGGACTCACTGGAGTCGCTCGAAACGAAACTCCGTCTGACACAGGATCAGGCTCCAGCCGCTCCCAGACTCACAAACACCGTC
Organism: Boleophthalmus pectinirostris; assembly: GCF_026225935.1. NCBI lineage: Eukaryota > Metazoa > Chordata > Actinopteri > Gobiiformes > Gobiidae > Boleophthalmus > Boleophthalmus pectinirostris. The sequence goes on along the minus strand of NW_026571190.1, from coordinate 39,648,723 downwards.
CCACCGTCCGGTCCATCCCGAATCCCACCTTCTGGAATTTTTAATTTTTAAATTTTTTTGGAAACCTGCACTTGCCCCGCCCCCTCAGCATAATTTTTTTGCTTTCGTTTGCGGGATTCGGGCGTGACGTCGGGTTTAAACGGCGATCTGGGAGCCGCCGGTTTGGACCTCATTTCCTTTTCAGAATCTTTAAAAAATCGACACCAAACTTCAGACGTCCAGCTGCGATTCTCCGGCTGTAGATCAAAAATCAGGAGAAAAACCATAAACGAACAGAGACGCAGGAGAAGGTCAGCAGTGGTTAGAGGAACGTCGCGCTAGTGTTGCCACGACGACACGGAGGTTTAACGTGGAAATAAAAAATGCAAAATTAAACTGTATACGGTGTTTTAAAAGCGTTTTCTACTTTTCCTAGTTGTTTTTTGGCAACTTAAGTTCAAATTTTCTGGTCAAAAACGTCTAAATCAATTCTTAAAACCTATTTTTATCAATCAGCCATCGTTTAATTGTTTTTTATTCCTTATTTATTTTTATTTTTTATTATAAATACGTGAATTGTTTGCATCATTGTTCATCTGTCTGATTTTTTTTGTTTATTGCACTTTGTAAACATTTTTTTTCTTTTTAAGTGCTTTATAAATAAATATTTCTTAAAAGTGTCTGCTCTCTCCAGTGGATTCTGCAGTTTCAAGTACTATGTGACATCACGCATGACTGAATAATGGTTTTAAAGACGAGATATGAGGTATTAATACGCTAACACACATTGAGATGACTAAGGCCACGTTTACTTGATGTTTTTTAATTCCGATTTAATTATTCTGAATTTGATCATTTGGAATTAAAATATTCTCCTTCGTTTACGTGGAAATAATAATTCTGAATTAAGGTTTACATGGAAAACTCGTTAAATTGTCTTTATTTAATTCCGCTCAGTGTTTGTGGGTGGGGAAGGGTTCAGACTGGACCAGACCAGTACCAGACCAGGACCAAGGACTATACCAGGACCAGTACCGGGACCTAGGACTAAACCATGACCAAGGACCAAGGACCAAGGACCAAGGACTAAGGACTAAGGACCAAGGACCAGGACCTAGGACCTAACCAGGACCAAGGACTAAGGACCAAGGACTAAGGACCAGGGACCAGGACCTAGGACCTAACCAGGACCAAGGATCAGACCAGGACCAAGGACCAAGGACCCAGGACCAGGACCAAGGACCAGACCAGGACCCAGGACCAGACCAGTACCAGACCAGGACTAAGGACCAGGACCTACAACTAAGGACTAAGGACCAAGGACCAGTACCTAGGACCTGACCAAGGACCAAGGACCAAACCAGGACCAAGGACCAGTATCAGACCAGGACCAAGTGCTACACCAGGACCAGTACCTGGATCTAGGACTAAACCTTGACCAAGGACCAAGGACCAAGGACCAAGGACCAAGGACCAAGGACCAAGGACCAGGACCAAGGACCATGGACCAGCCAGGACCAAGGACCAAGGAATTAAGTGTTTAAATTGTCTTTTCAAAGCGGAATAAATTTTTATTCCGAATTAAATAATTTTTAATCGTAATAAAAGCTCTCATGTAAACGTGGCGTATGTTAACTTTTATTTTGAAAATCTCCCTTTGCTCCCCACGCTAAGTCACTCCCCCTTCAGAGCAACGAAACCACCGCACATCGGAACAGTTGTACGAACAGTTTTGCGACGTGCTTTTGTGTATTTATGAAGAGTTGTCACGTGGGAGCGTGGGCGACGTGGGTTTGTGGGCGGAGCCTCGTACCGAATTTTTGTTTATTTGTTGCTATTCTATGGTTTTGCTCTTATTTTATCTTACTGGTTTTATTGTTTTGAGACTAGTGCGGTTAAATCTGAGCGTTTATTTTATCGTTCTATTGTTGAAACTGTTTGTGAAATGTGCGAGTGGATCGAGTAACCGTAAGAAGGGTTTGAGAGATCGCTAAATGACTCAAACAGGCGCAGACGGCCTAATGTCGGTCGTACCGTTTAACCACTGCCGACGTCTTAATAATAAATAAATAAATAAATATAAATAAATAAAGTTGGGGTCTACAGCTTTCATAGTTCAGCGATTGCCTCTTTCTCACGTTAAATCATGTAAACATTAAAAGTCCAGACAAAACACGGTCCCTTAAAATCCTCGAGAGTACGTCGCCGTGACAACGTGTCGGGTCTGATGAGTCTGTACACCTCAGGCCAAGTCTGCGCAGGATCACGGACCGAGAGGATCACGGATCCTGGACCGAGACCAAGTTCTGTCATGTACAAAGTTTTCTACTGATGTTTTAACGATTTTCTTCTTGGAAATCATCAGCGCCCAAAGGAAAACACGGCCTCTGTATTTGACCCGCGCTTCAGTGTCGGTGAAGGACCAAGACCAGGACCAAGGTCTAGACCAGTACCAGACCAAAACCAAGAATCAGGACCTAGGAATACACCAGGACCAAGGGCCTAAGAGCAGCCCAAGTACCAGGCCAAAGACCTAGGACCGGACCAAAGATCCAGGACCCACGACCCAGGACCCAGGACCAGATCAGAACCAAGGACTACACCTGGACCAGGACTGGGACCTAGGATTAAACCAGGACCTAGGACCAGGACCAGGAACGAGGATCAGACTGAGACCAAGGACTACACCAGGACCAGGACCGGGACCTAGGACCAAGAACCAGACCAGCACCCAGAACCCAGGACCAGACCAGCACCAGACCAAGGACCAAGGACTAGACCAAGACCAAGACCCAGGACCCAGGACTCAGGATCCGGGACCCTGGACCCAGGACCAAGGACCAAGGACCAGGACCTAGGATTAAACCAGGACCAAGAACCAGACCCAGGAACTAAGACCAGACCTGGGACTAGGCCAGGACTAGAGCAGGGACTTCATATTTCCAGCTGTTTCAAGACTCTCTGGAGGATTTTTATTATGTTTTTGTGTAGTTGCGTAAAGTTCTTAAGACAGATTAGAAAACCCATTTTACTAAAACACAATTAAGATTTTTATATTTAAGATTTTATAAAGTACTTGTATTTTTTTATTCCAAATTTGACTCTGTTTGGAAATCGTGACCATATTGTGCACTCGTCCGAAACTCCTCGACTACTAATTATTATTTGACAAATAAAAATATAAGAAAACACATTTATTTTGTTGAAATTATGTTTAAAATATTGGAGAAAATGTGTTTCTTTTGTGTAAATTGTGCTCAACTTTTAGACAGAATTCTCCCTACTGTAATTTCCAACAGATTTTCTTCACAAACTTTTCCAAAATTTGAGAATCGTCACCACACTTTTTTTTTGTTTACTTAAACCGAAACTCACCCAGACACGGACAGAACCTCACACCGAGATGGTTCTGGGTTCCAATCTCGAGTTTTTCCCGTGTGGAGTTTGCATTTTCTACCTGCGTTTGGGCGAGTTTCGTTTGATTTTCTCCATCAAAACTTGCACAAAAAGTGAAATCCTCGAGCAAAGAAAGTCCTGACCAAGATCTAGAGATGGTCCAGAGACACTGAAAATCGGGTCAAACGCAGAAAACCAACTGTACTTTTTTCTACTTTTTAACGTCTCTAGAAAAACCACGACGTTCTTTTCGGTCGGTGTGATTTCTGCCGAGACTTGGCCTGGAAGAAAATGGAGGAACATCAAGCAACACAGACACACGGCAAAAAATTACACTCAAATTATCCAAATAAAAATCGCATCGAGTTTGTTTTTTCCGGGCAGATTGTTCGAAAGAAAAGCTCTGCTCTTCTGCATCCACCCCAAAGTCCCGCCGAAGGGTCCTTGAATATTCACAAAGTCAAATCTCACTGCTCCCTTAATCCCGGAGAGATCTAAGGTAGTCCGGCTGAGATCCTACTTCTCCTGTAACACTGATTTAAGGTAGCCCGGGTGAGACGGTCCGAAAAGGAAGCTGCAGATTTCCAGTCCACATTCATGCAGCGAGTCTCGGGTTCGACTCCGACGAACGGGAAATCAAAAGAGGTGAAAGGGAGAGGTGCTGTTGAGCAAGGCGGCGACTAGGACTACGCAAAGTTGGCTTTTGTTCGAGGAGGTTCCGATGAAGGAGGACGAAAAATCTGGAGAAAAACGACTAAAAAAGACAGGAATTGTTTTGTGTATCGAAGCAGTTTACACCAAAAGTTATAGTGAGGATTTCACGATTTTAAACGTACAATAATCGTTTACTTTGGGTTCATTTCGGGTTCGTTTTGGGTTCGTTTCGAGGTTCGTTTTGGGTTCATTTTGCCTTTGTTTTGAGTTTGTTTTGGGCTCATTTCTGGTTCATTTTGGGTTCATTTTGCGTTTGTTTTGGGCTTGTTTTGGGTTCGCTTCGAGGTTCCTTTCGGGTTCATTTAATTTTGTTTTGAGTTTGTTTTGGGCTCGTTTCAGGTTTGTTTTGGATTTGTTTCAGGTTCGTTTCAGGTTTTTTTTTCAAGGTTCGTTTCGGGTTCATTTTAATTTTGTTTTGAGTTTGTTCTGGGCTCGTTTCAGGTTCGTTTCAGATTTGTTTCGGGTTCGTTTCAAGTTCATCTTGGGTTTGTTTTGGGCTCATTTCGGGTTCATTTCGGGTTTGTTTCAGGGTCGTTTCTGGTTCATTTTGGATTTGTTTTGGGCTCATTTTGGATTCGTTTTGGGATCATTTCAGATTCGTTTCGGGTTTGTTTTGGGTTTGTTTCGAGGTTCATTTTGAATTTGTTTCGAGTTTGTTTCGGGTTCGTTTTGGGTTCGTTCATTGTTTTCTGTTTTTGTTTTAAATCAGACCAATTGCTTAGCACCTCTTAATTGTACCAAATTTGTCCCAAAATGACAATGCGACGCTGCAGAATCCTACACGTATCAAGAAAATAAAACTATAGATCGAAGTAAGTACAGAAAAACCAGTGGAAGTCAAAACCAGGAGATGATCGAAGCAATGACGTCTTGAAAACAGGAAGATAAAGGTTACTCAAACATGCACGAATCACTCTAAACACGACTTCAAACGACGGTAAATGAGACGGAAAACGACTATAACTCTAATTAAAAGTCCATTTTGCATAACCGCTTTATAATATTTGGTGTAAACGAGCTTTAACAAAAAACAAATTGCTGTGTTTTTTTGTTGTTGTTGTTTTTGTCGTGCGCAGAGTCCAGTCCAGGCACAGCAGAAGATCAAACCCGGGAACAACGCGAAAAAAACAAAACAAGAAGTGGTGAAGACGAGAGCGAGGAAGAGGGGGTTTTTCCATAATATTCTGTACAGAGCGCGGCATAGCGACCCAGCGCCAGCTCGCAGAGTCAAAGTTCAGAGGTCAGATGTCCCGTTACGAGCGCGAACGTGAGAGACAGCGAGAGAGAGAGAGAGAGAGAGAGAGGCCATTTCGTTTTGTTCGGTTCAGACGAGGAAAGAGGGTCCGGCTGAGGAAGAGGAGGGCGGGCGGTCGGTCGGTCCTGTGCTGGTGAGATGAGTCCAGTAGAGACAGTTTTACTTTTAAGAACCAACTTCGGCTTCTTCTCAGAGTCACAGAGGAGAAAGAGGAGACGGGGCTGCGCGGCAAAACTCCATTATTGCAATATCACATCGGAAAACGCGATTAACGTGTTCGAAAGACTTTGGGGAGCTCGGTTTGACTTTGGAAAACGTCTGGAGAATTTCAGTTTTGGGGTTTTCTTAAAGGAACAGCTTGTATCCTGAGCTCGAGCGCGGATTAAATGGTTCAGGGAGTGTCTTTTTAGAACAGAGAGAGGCTTTTTAGGTTTAAACCAACAGGATTTCAGCCGTTTTCGGACTGGACTAGAACCAAAACACCAAATTATAACGTAAATAACCTCCGTGTGACATTTGTTCTTTTGAGTTTCAATCAAGAACGAAAAACAATCAAATGGGAAAACAGTTATTCCGTTTTAGTGTCAAACAAACAAACAGATTTTGATTCTCTATTTCCATTTTCCAAATTTCCAAGTTTTTTTCCAAATAACACCAGTCACATAAAAGAACAAAAACTTCGCACATCAGTTTCTTGAAACACGTGCGCTGGAGGGGAACCTAAACCTAAAGAACCTAAAGATAAATCCCCCACACACCCTTTTACTTGCAAAATGTGAGATTTACTAGACTGACACTGAACACTTTATTTTCCTGCTGCTGATCACATGCACTTTAGATCTTGAATTCAATTTGTTAAGACAAAGAGAGCCTTTTCCCCTATTTCTTCACTTTTCATTTCATTTACATCAAGTCAACTAAACATCTAAATAACACTGTCCCGGGTTTGTTTTATTCAGTCTTTGTTTAGTTAAATTAATCACTATTCACAGAGTTACTTTAAATTCATTTTATTTGGTTGTATCTACTCATTTTACCTGCGACTCCACATGGTTTGGAGACAAAAAGGGGGCGTGGGGCAGGTTTTGGGCCAGACCAAGACTCGGATTCAGTTCTTTTTGTTTTATGGATTTGGTTTGTAGGATTTGGTTTCAGTGTTTCTAGTTTATTTATTTCTGTTTAATTTAAAGGGGATTTAGGTCCTCATACAAAAATATAATTATAGCACATCTACAAACGGGGAAGTTAATAAGACGGACTAACCTGTGTGTGTTGGTGTGAACCCAGGGGGAGGGACTTCCTGTCTGGGTACTATAAATGTGGGAGCAGTTTAGCCATTCGGGGTTGTTCACCATCAGTATTTTCCTTTGTTTCATTAATTTCTGTTGCTTTTGGGATTTTTTTAAGCACAGTTATTTTTTTGATAATGGGCCCGGTCAAGCAGAAGTAAACACCAAGGTCAAAAATTCAAGTTAATGCATCTGATATAAAAATGTATTGAACAGATACATATGTACTCTAGTTTATGAAACTGTTGACCTTTTTTCTGTACCATTTTTGGTTCTAAAGTTCCATATGTTTTAAACAGACCATGTATGAAACATGGAACAAAAATTATTTCCCAAATTTCAAAGACCTGAAAATCATGTAAATAAATGGATGTATTTCATCATATCTTGTGTTATTCCATCTTTGAACTGTTGATGAAGGGACATGATTTAAAAAAAAAAAAAAAGTATTTAAAATGATAAAAATGTTCTTGGAAGGACTGACATATTTTATAGAAATAGTTTCCTTTCATTTTGAAGTAATATTAAAGTATTCAGAAGAAAAAAGTTGACAAATTATGTAAAATCCTGCACCTTCTACTTGTTTGTACAATTTTCCCTCCGTTACTTTTCCCTCCGTTACCATGAACTTTCTTAATAAAAAATCTCATGAGTCAAAAAGTAAGAGGTTTTTCAACCTAATCTTGTACCATATGGTAGAAAACTATATGAAGCAAATATTCAAACCAGTTTGTTAAGGATATGTAAGTGAGAACCAAGAGTTATCACTGTTTGGATTTATTGCCCAAAAAGTGCTGCATATTTCATTCCCTCTGTTACCGACATGAGTTTTTTAATTTTTTGTCAACAACTTGAAAGAATCTCACAGGTTTAACTTGACCCTGTTGGAGTGTAACTCTTTCCTACATTCTGATACTTTACTTATTTCAATAGTTCCTCTAGTTTCTGAATAAGAGACATTTGAATGTCAAAAATCTGCCCCTGTTTCCCTCCGTTACCACTTGACTGGACCCAAATATGTATTTTTTTCATTTTGCCCACAACTCCACGGTGAAGGAACAAATAAATATTTTGGTAAAGGGACTTTTTTTTTTTCTTTGACCACTTTGGTCAGCTTCCCCACAAAGTCAGATTCTAGAAATTGAGAAATAGACAAACTGCACTGAAATTGGTTCTTTTTTTGAGTGAGATTCTCCAAAGGAAGAAGAATAAACGTGAACTTTACAAACTAGTGCCCTGCTCCTGTGTAAAGAAATACTGTTCGTACAACAAATGTGGCACTTTTGTTTACATTTCCAGTAAAAATCACTATACGCTACTGGAATTCATTAATTGGTTTTGCAAATAACATGCGATTTAGTGTTATTAATCCTCAACCGCTCTCTCCTCCTCATGAGCGAACCACAACTCACTTCAACCACACCTCTAATTTCCCAGAAGTCAATTCGTAGCAGCTTTTCCCATCGTCCCAGTTTGTCTCGGTGAACTCGACCCCACCCTCCCACCTCCTGTCTTGTTCGTCTTTAAGCCACAAGACTTCTACTGAACTTCTTCTTCGCACTATGTCGTTGTCGGCGTGACTCAGGAACTCACGCGATTCATATTTTCTATTTTTGCCCAGCCCTACTATTTTTTGATCGCTGTTGACCGATTTGGAATAAACTTTAAATTAAATATTGGAAATCGAGGTTGAAATCTGTTTGTTTTGTTTTTTTGTTTGACACAAAAACGGAATAATGAAACAACAAACTGTTTTCCGTTCTTTCAAAAATTCACAAGAACGAAAGGTACACGGACGTAGAATCAGCTGTATTTGATCTGAACTCGTCTGCCTCACGTCTGGAGACACACGTTTAAAAAAACTGATCAAAATCCTGCTTTAATTTCCTTTAGTGTCAATAATCAGCACATCGCCCTGGCGTCTCGTGCAGCCGCAGACTCTTTCGCGAGGAGGGGCTTCACCGGTGAAATGAGGACTTTGGACTTTGGTGGACGTCTCTTTCCGTTTTCAGTTTTTTTGTTGCATAAGTTTTGAAGTTTGAACACAATCGTTTCATGTCATCTGTCCTCGGGTCTGTGGTCCTCGTCGGGAGCGTCTCGAGGAGCGGGAGGTTTGGGAGACAACAGCGCCATCTCCAGGCCCAGGGCGGCGTCTTCTCGTAAGGACCCGCTGTCCGAGCCCTCGCCTCCGTCCGCCTCGCCCCCTCTTCTTTCCTCTCCTCCTCTTCGCTCCTCTTCCTCCTCCTCCTCTTCTCCGTTAGGCTCCTCCCCTCCGTCTCCTCTTGGCTCCTCCTCCTCTCCGCTTGGCCCCTCCCCTCTCTCATGTCAGTGGCGCACTTCGTTGGCGATCAGGCTGTCCTCGCCGGATTGGAAGTCCGCCTCGTTGATGCTGTTGATGGAGTTGTTGGCGTTGATGATGTCGTCGTCCTGCGAGGAGCCGCGGTCGTCCTCGCCGCTGCCCGAACCCGGCTCGTCCGAGCTCGGGTCCTGCAGGACCTGCGCGATGTAGGACTGCTGCTGCTGCGCCTGCCCCGGCTGGAAGAGGGGGAAAAGAGAGGAAGAGAGAGAGAGAGAAGAAGGGAGAGAGGAAGGAGGAAAGAGGAAAGAGGAGGGGAGAGATGAAAAGAGGAAGAGAGGAGAGAGAGAGAGAGAGGAGAGAGGAAGAGAGAGGAGAGAGGAGAAGAGAGAGGAAGAGAGAGAAGAGAGAAGAGAGAGAGAGAGGAGAGGAGAGAGGAAAGAGGAGAGAAGAGAGAGGAGAAGAGGAAGAGAGGAGAGGAGAGAAGAGAGAGAGAGAGAGAGGAGAGAGAGAGAGGAGAAGAGAGAGAGGAGAAGAGAGAGGAAGAGAGAGAGGAGAGAGAAGAGAGGAGAGAGGAGAGAGAGGAAGAGAGGAGAGGAGAGGAAGAGAGGAGAGAGAGGAGAGAGGAGAGAGAGAGGAAGAGAGAGAGAGAGAGAGGAAAGAGGAGAGAGAGAGAGGAGAGAGAAGAGAGAGAGGAGAGAGAGGGAAGAGAGAGGAGAGAGGAGAGAGAGAGAGGAGAAGAGGAAGAGAGGAGAGAGAGAGAGAGGAGAGAGGAGAGAGGAGAAGAGAGGAGAAGAGGAAGAGAGGAGAAGAGAGAGGAGAGAGAGAGAAGAGAGAGAGAGAGAGAGAGAAGAGAAGAGAGAGAGAGAGAGAGAGGAGAAGAGGAAGAGAGGAGAGGAGAGAAAGAGAGGAGAGAGGAGAGAGGAAGAGAGGAGAGAGAGAGGAAAGGAGAGAAGAGAGAGGAAGAGAGGAGAGGAGAGAGAGGAGAAGAGAGGAGAGATGAGAGGAAAGGAGAGGAGAAAGGAAAAGAGGAAGAGAGAGGAGAGAGAATAAAGAGATGAGTTAGAGACTGAGCATTTGTTTTATAACTGTATCATATCACAGTTTGCAAAATTCAATTGTAGACTGCAATTATTTAAGTAAAATTACTGCTTTCCCAATGCAAAGTACGTCTGTAGTCAACTAAAGAAACTCTTAAGACCGCCACACACTACAGGATTTTTCAGTCTTAAAAGATTTTACATGCGCGACAAAAAGCGCACACCACAGACACGAGGAGAACCTGATGAGACTTAAAATACACGATTTTATGTTTGGTGGTTACAGTCTGACACTGACACACACGAGGAGGCAGCGGCTTCGAAATCACACACCAAGACAAAAAGTCGGGTGACGCTTCCCTGAACTCCGGGTGCCTGTAAAGTGTGGCGGCCTTTCATCGACTAAAGACATGTCCTACCCATCAAGTAGTCAACTGTTTGGTCTGTTATTAATGTTCATATCTTTATTTAGGGACAAAATAGCTAAATAAAAGCACAAGCATCATGTAGAGTGGGTTAATACAACATTTTTAAGACCAAAATACGAAGTCTGACAGCAGCAGTTACGCAGAGAGGGCCCGCGGTTTTTCAATAAAAGGTGAGCTGGAGTCAGAGACAATGGAGCCAGAAGTGTGTCCATGTTCACAGTGGCTATGTGCATGTAAATACAGTCTGTGAGTAAGTGTTTATGGGGAGCAGAGTAGAGGAGTATATTTTTATTCCTGACCGGGGCCTTGGCGGTGGGGGAGGTGGTGCTTCGTGCTGGTCGTCCGTTCTCCACCGTCTCCACGTCGGCTTCTTTAGTGTCGATCTGAAATCACACAGAAACACTCACACACTGTCTGGAAACCGGACAGAACACAGGTGTCAAACATGCGGCCCGGGGGCCAGATCCGGCCCTCCAAGACCTTTAATCTGGCCCTCGGCTGATTTTCTACTAAAATATTTTAATTATATTTTCTATAAAAATCTTGTTAATTTTCTGCGGTGTTTATCACAGCAGCGTCTCCAGCGTCTCTGTACGTGGCCCCTCCCACCAGAGCAGCACAAATGAAGACTTGTCTCTTTCCAAACGCTCTTAAAGGACGATCGTTTTGACTGTTGACCGTGACACCCTCATCAGAAAAATGTCCAACATGAGAAAAGTGACATTGTGTTAAAATTGCATTTTTCTTAAAGTTTCAGGTTGTTCATAATATTATAATATTTTGTAAAAGAAAGAGTTCATCAATTAAAAAAATTTCTGTAATAGATTTGTGTTTCTCTGCACAAATATTTGAACTTATTGTTATTTTTGGGGTTTATATGTCATGAGTTTTCTGATCCGGACCTTTGGGATCAAAGTCGGTTGAATACGGCCCCCGGACCAAAATGAGTTTGACGCCCCTGGGATAGAACATAATCCTGTGTAACCAACAAAAGAATGAGTGAGTGTGTGGCAGTGTAATCTGATGTACTTTGCAGTATCCTGAGTGTGTACTTTGTACCACTGAAAAGCCTGGACTTCAGTGACACTGAAACCATCCTGTCGGGATTCAGAAAGACCCGAATAATTCTAACTGGAACTGATGCTGAGTCTGACGACAGCGACACAGAAGAGTTTGCGGCGCAACGTTTACCTCCGGAGGTCGAGGAGTTGTTCAGAAGTGACACCGAGGATGAAGAATTGAATGGATTTAGTGATTTGGAGTGAGATGGAGAGTTTGTTAAACTTGTTCTGTTCTGTTGTTTATGTTATAGTTTATCTGAAGAACTGTTCATATGTGACGTTAACAGTCTGTTGTTCTCTCTTCTATTGTTTTTACTAAAACTTTACACAGGAAATGTTGGTTCTTTGTCTCTGATTTTATAAAATAAATTCCCCTCGCTGGTGCAACTTATAGTCCGAAAAATATGGCAGTCTACCCAGTACACTGAGTACTCTGTAGTGTAGTGAGTATTAGGCCTGTCACATTATTGTTTTTAAAGTGTGATACTGATATATTGTTCAATTAAATAAACAATAAATAATAATATTTAAACTAATCTATCCCACTGACCCAAAAACCCAAGAGCAGAATTATACCAAAAATCATTCTAAATCTGTTAGAACAGGAGCTTCAATAAAAAAACAGCTGTTTAAGAGCATCTAAAGAAGTTAGTATGAAATTAGTTTGTGTACCTAATAACTATAACAAATCATAGAAGTTTAGAATTCAATTTCTACAGCTCATTGTAAAACAGAAAAACAACCAAACTTTCCCACTAGTGCAAAGAAAATGTTTCCACAATAAATACTGACTCCCAAAAAGTATTGTTCCATCCGTCATATACTGAATAAGTGAGTACATATATGCAGTATATTTTGTACTTGCAGTTGTGAGTACATGATATTTGTAGTATTTGTTGTACGTTGTAGTTGTGAGTACAGAGTATTTGCAGTATTTGTTGTACCTTGTAGTTGTGAGTACAGAGTATTTGCAGTATTTGTTGTACGTTGTAGTTGTGAGTACATAGTATGTGCAGTATTTGTTGTACCTTGTAGTTGTGAGTACATAGTATGTGCAGTATTTGTTACACCTTGTAGTTGTGAGTACAGAGTATTTGCAGTATTTGTTGTACCTTGTAGTTGTGAGTACATAGTATGTGCAGTATTTGTTGTACCTTGTAGTTGTGAGTACAGAGTATTTGCAGTATTTGTTGTACCTTGTAGTTGTGAGTAGAGCCCGACCGATATGGATTTTGTTGTGGCCGATATGAAACTGATATAATGGGAGTTGGCGCTGCCGATATAATCACCGATATATTTAGTGATGTAAAAATTCACTGTAAATCTTGAATTGTTTAAAAAACTTAGGTTTGGCTCTAGTGGATTCTAAACTGGGTTTATTTAGGCAACATTTATTGTTATTCTGACTATTTACATCATATTTACATACAGTAGTTTGGCCTAATGGCATTTTTGCATCACATTCTAGCTACTAGTGATGGGTATTCCAGTTTTTTTTGGGGGGAGAACCGGCTCTTTTGGCTCGGCTCACTAAAGCAGCTGGCTCTTTCGGCTCCCAAGCGACTCTTGAGATTGTTTTGTTGCAAGCAGGACTAAACCAGAACTGAACCAGGACTGAAAAAGGACTAAACCAGGACTAAAACAGATTTAAACCATGTGTGAAACAGGACTAAACCAGAACTTAACCAGGTCTGAGTGTCGGGACTCGGTCTCTCCTTCACTCGAGCCCAAGTTTAGTCCTGGTTTATTCATTTTATGTTGAACTACAGCCAAATATGCACTTTTTTAAAAAATCCTATGCACACGCAGATTTCTGAACGTTTCGTTTTCAGCCGCTGCTGCTGTCAAACTACAGGTCTACAAGCGGCTTGAAGAGAAAAAGTGAGAAAAAGAGAAAACACGGCTCCCAATAAAAAACATGCTCTCGTCGTTCACTACAAAGAGCCGGCTCTAAGAGCCGCTTCGATCGCGACCGACCCATAACTCCTAGCTAGAAAAAGAAACTACCGCTATTAGCCTTTAGCCGTAAAAACGTGCGCACCGCGGTAATTAATTATATGCATAAATGTGGATCATTCACACGTCTATTCACAGCTCTTTTTACATATCAATGCTGGTCCAGTAGCAAATGTACGGACAATACAGTCACTTTATAATAAGCCAATAGAAAACAGCCTGTTTATGTGCGGGAGCTACAGCAGCTAATCGCTAACAGATAACCCCTTCAAAGTCGACATATTTCCAACACTCACCGCTCACACAGGCTCCTCCTCACACATCACAAGTCTGCACTAATAAATGTCCTTTTAATCCAGACTCAAACCGATTGTCCATAAAAGAATATAATCTCAGTGTTGCGCACCACTGCAGGTGTAAACAAACACACACGAGTGAAGTGACGTCACTCTGGGGGTGTGTTCAGGGACAGTACAGACACAAATTACACCGCAAATAAATACTGATGCGGAGCCACATATTAGGACATCGATCTGTCTATAAATTGGATTAAATTAACATAATGTAGAGAGTCTAAGCTTTATAAGGAGGTATAACATGCCCACGTGAAATATCGGCCCATATCAGCAAGCATATCGGCCGATAGCCGATATGTCTCCAGGTGCCCATATTGGCCGATAATATCAGCCAGCCGATATATCGGTCGGGCTCTAGTTGTGAGTACAGAGTATTTGCAGTATTTGTTGTACCTTGTAGTTGTGAGTACATAGTATTTGCAGTATTTGTTGTACCTTGTAGTTGTGAGTACATAGTATGTGCAGTATTTGTTGTACGCTTGTAGTTGTGAGTACAGAGTATTTGCAGTATTCGTTGTACCTTGTAGTTGTGAGTGTAGAAAAGGCCCCCTTGTGGCCACAGACTTTGACACTCTCTCTCTCCTCCCTTGCCGTGCACCTCGCTTCACCTGGACTCTCGTCCAATCAGAAGATGCCTTGGACTCTTCAGCCTGCAGCTAGTTGTTAGTTGAAAAGTTCGATGCAAGCAGCAGTGTTTAGTGGCGCTGTTATTACCTGCTTGTTTTTTGTATTTGCTGTCCTCTGATTGTGTGAAGTGTGTGCGTTCTATGCAAGTAAGTGAATGTGTGTCAATGAGAGTGAGTTTTATATCATTTGTTCTTATTACACTTTGTTGTTAGCTTGGGCCTACTTTTCCTTTAGCCTTGTTCGTTATTATACGTATAATGTTGTGTTTTACCTTGCCGTGTTTAGTTGATTTCCATTTACCGATACCGAGTATTCGTATTCTGTCGCTAATTTCGTAGTTATGTAACCCATGCACGGCGTGGTTCTTAATTGGTTGTAGGCTCGAGGCAAGCCTTGTCACGCGCTCGCTAGGCAGGCCTCGAGCAGGTATTGTATTTACCTTCGTGGCCACCAGAGGGAGCCATGCCTGTTATCTATTTTTGCGACCACCAGATGGAGCTCTTGTATTTTCAGTAGTATTCGTTTTCTGCCTTTCTGGTGAAACTGACAGTGCCATATATATGTATATATAGTGATATATGTCAGTTTGACCATGTTTATTAGGGTTTTCAGTTGTTACATGTTATTTGTATAGTTTTTTTAAGGTTCATATTGTATACATTTACATTATTCATTATTGTTTGTATTTCTTGTCTTTTCAGAACCACACACACACATACCCATACAGACAGCCTCCAATAAACATCCTCCAATCAAGTCAAGCATCAAAGTGATTCTTACCGATCACCTGCTGTGGGTTCCCACTTAGCTATCCAGTACATTAATTCGATTAGGAAGCACATCCTTCCTCACAGTGAGTACAGAGTATTTGCAGTATTTGTTGTACGTTGTAGTTGTGAGTACAGAGTATTTGCAGTATTTGTTGTACCTTGTAGTTGTGAGTACAGAGTATTTGCAGTATTTGTTGTACCTTGTAGTTGTGAGTACAGAGTATTTGCAGTATTTGTTGTACCTTGTAGTTGTGAGTACAGAGTATTTGCAGTATTTGTTGTACCTTGTAGTTGTGAGCGCTGAGGTACTTGAAGTGACCGAAGCAAACGTGGGACAGACACACGACGATGGTGATGACCAGAACCACCAACGTGAACATCGAGGTCGGGGTTTCAAAACCTGAGACCAAACACGAGAGTTAGACCTGGTTTAGTCCTGGTTTAGTCCTGGTTTAGACCTGGTTTAGACCTGGTTTAGACCTGGTTTAGACCTGGTTTAGACCTGGTTTAGACCTGGTCTCGTCCTAGTTTTGTCCTGTTTAAGGTCCTGGTTTACTCCTGTTTTAATCTTTGATTTAGTCCTGGTTTAGTCCTGGTTCGGTCATGGTTTAGTCCTGGTTTAGTTCCTGTTTTAAAGCTTGTTTTGTCCTGGTTCAGATCTGATTCAGTCCTGGTTTAGTCCTAGTTTAGTCCTGTTTTATATCTGAACTAGTCTTTGTTCAGTCCTGGATCAGTCCTAGTTTTAATCCTCGTTTGCTTGAGATTTAGTCATGGTTTAGTCCTGGTTTAGTCCTGATTTAGCTCTAGTTTGCTTAAGGATTAGTCCTGGTTTAGTCCTGGTTTAGTCCTGGTTTAGTCCTGGTTTAGTCCTGGTTTAGTCCTGGTTTAGTCCTGATTTAGCCCTAGTATGCTTGAGGTTTAGTTCTGGTTTAGTTCCTGTTTTATGTCTGGTTTAGTCCTGGTTTGGTCCTGATTTGGTACTGGTTCGGTCCTGGTCTAGTCCTAGTTTTGTCCTGTTTTAGATCTAGTTTAATGCTGGTTTAGTCCTGATTTAGTTCTGGTTTACACCTAGTTTAGTCCTGGTTTAGTCCTAGTTCAGTCCTGGTTTAGTTCTGGTTCAGTCCAGCTTTAGTCCTGGTTTAGTCCTGGTTTAGTCTTGGTTTAGTCCTGGTTCAGTCCAGCTTTAGTCCCGCTCTAGTCTCACTCTAGTCCTGGTTTAGTCTTGGTTTAGTCCTGGTTTAGTCCTGGTTTAGTCCTGGTTTAGTCCTGGTTTAGTCTTGGTTTAGTCCTGGTTTAGTCCTGGTTTAGTCTTGGTTTAGTCCTGGTTCAGTCCAGCTTTAGTCCCGCTCTAGTCTCACTCTAGTCCTGGTTTAGTCTTGTTTAGTCCTGGTTTAGTCCTGGTTTAGTCTTGGTTTAGTCTGGTTTAGTCCTGGTTCAGTCCAGCTTTAGTCCCGCTCTAGTCTCACTCTAGTCCTGGTTTAGTCCTGGTTTAGTCCTGGTTTAGTCCTGGTTTAGTCTTGGTTTAGTCCTGGTTTATTTCTGCAGATATAATATGTTTTGTATGAGTTTTTTGTGTATTTTTTTCAGTCTTCTCCCTGCTGTTTTGACCGTGATTTGACAGGACCGCACCTGTCCTGACGGTGGAGAAGAAGAGCAGCCAGAAGAGGCAGAGGATGGGCGCGGCCACCACCTGCGTCACCGCCCCCGAGTGAATCTTCTTATCCAACTTGGACGGCAGGTACGCGTAGTACATGTTATACCTGTCCACCAGGTGCTTCAGCAGCATGTACATCAGACCTGAAGAAGACGAGGAGAGAGGAAGAAGAAGAAGAAGAGAGGAAGAGGGTTAGAGGAGGAAACATGTACATCAGACCTGAAGAAGACGAGGAGAGAGGAAAGAAGAAGAAGAGAGGAAGAAGAGGGTTAGAGGAGGAGGAAGAGGAAGAGAGAGGAGGAAGAGAGGAGGGTTAGAGGAGGAGGAAGAGAGACGAGGAAGGAGGAAGGAGGAAGAGGAAGAGAGGAGGAGAGGAGAGGAAGAGAGGAGGGTTAGAGGAGGAGGAAGAGGAAGAGAGGAGGGGTTAGAGGAGGAGGAGGAGAGAAGAGGAAGAGGAGGAGGAAGAGAGGAGGGTTAGAGGAGGAAGAGGAGGCAGCAGCATGTACATCAGACCTGACGAAGAGGAGGAGGAGGAAGAGGAGGAGAAAGAGGAGAGGATCAAAGGAACAGAGGAATAGAGGAGCATGAGAGGGTCAGAAGAGGAAGAGAAGAGGAGGATGTGAGGTTCAGAAGAGGAAGGGGAGGAAGAGGAAGAGGAGGAGAGGAGGAGAGAGGAGGTTAGAGGAGGAGAGGAGGAGAGAAGAGGAGGAGAAGAGAGGAGGAGAGGAGAGGAGGAAGAGGAAGACGAGGCAGCAGCATGTACATCAGACCTGACGAAGAGGAGGAGGAGAAAGAGGAGAGGATCAAAGGAACAGAGGAATAGAGGAGCATGAGAGGGTCAGAGGAGGAAGAGGAGGAGAGAGGCTCAGAAGAGGAGGAGAAGAGGAGGGATGTAAGGGTCAGAAGAGGAAGAGAGAAGGAGAGAAGAAAGAGGAGAGCAGAGGAGGAGAGAAGAAGAGAAGAGAACAGAAGAGAGGAGAGAAGAAAGAGAATGAGAGGAGGAAAGGGTCAGAAAAGGAGAAGAGTAGAGGAGGAAGAGGAGGAGGTCAGAGGAGTAGCGAAGGAAGAGGGTCAGAGCAGAGAAGGAGAGGAGGGACAGAAGGAGAGGAGAGAAGGACGGGGCAGAGGAGGAGCAGAGAATGTAGAAGAGAGGATCAGAGGAGGAAGAGGAGGAGGAAGAGGAGGAGGAGGAGCAAGAGGAGGAAGAAGAGAGGAGCAGAGAGGAGCAGAGGAGTGACACTGACCGAAGGGCACGATGATGGGGCAGGTGATGCTGTAGGCCATGACCACAGTGAAGACGTTCATCATCCAGGCGTACGCCGCCCCGAACTGGAACTCATACGCCTGATGCTGAAGAAGAAACACACACACACGAGTCAGAACACACAACTACACACACACGAGTCAGAACACACAACTACACACACACGAGTCAGAACGCACAACTACACACACACACGAGTCAGAACACACAACTACACACACACGAGTCAGAACACACACACACACACACGAGTCAGAACACACAACTACACACACACGAGTCAGAACACACAACTACACACACACACGAGTCAGAACACACAACTACACACACACGAGTCAGAACACACAACTACACACGGACTACAGTCCCCCTCATATTAATTGTGTTTTCCATAAATATTTGTGTCGTATCTTTCAATTTTGGAATATGAAAGAGGATCCCATTGTCCATCCCTGAGTCAAATTTCATGGGGTTTGGTCAATAATTAACCCAGATATTGAGAAACAAAATTTTTGGCCCCATTTACCACAATGTTAACTAAAATTTCAAAGTGATCCAGAATCCAGGATTTCTTCCGGATCAGCCCCAAAATGAAATCAGTTCTTCCTTTTCACATTTCCAACAAATCCTGAAAATTTCATCAAAATCGGTCCATAACTTTTTGAGTTATGTTGCTAACAGACAAACAAACAAACAAACAAACAAACAAACAAACAAACAAACAAACAAACAAACAAACAAACAAACAAACAAACAAACAGACAAACAAACAAACAAACAAACAAACAAACAAACAGACAAACAGACAAACAGACAAACAGACAAACAGACAAACAAACAAACAAACAGACAAACGCCGGCAAAATTACCTCCTTGGCAGAGGTAATTTTCAGGATTTGTTGGAAATGTGAAAAGGAAGAAGTGATTTCATTTTGGGGCTGATCCGGAAGAAATCCTGGATTCTGGATCACTTTGAAATTTTAGTTAACATTGTGGTAAATGGGGCCAAAAATTTTGTTTCTCAATATCTCGGTTAATTATTGACCAAACCCCATGAAATTTGACTCAGGGATGGACAATGGGATCCTCTTTCATATTCCAAAGGCTGATCCAGATCTGATCCAGAAGACTGATTTTATCACAATGTATATAAAAAATGGGGGTAGTCCTTGGCGGAGGTCTGCGCTCTCTGACTGCTTTTCTAGTTTTAAAAGCCTTGACCTGAACATATAAAAGTATTTTCAAAATTAACACACAAACACACAAAAAAAAAACTTTTAAATACTTTTAAATAAAGTCCCCAAAAGCATATTTCATCAGTGTCATTCAGTATCACAAAGTTAAATCTGTTCTCATGTGAACAGTCGACACTGAAGCTTTTGTTTCTCTTTGATGAAGTATAAACCAGTTTAGAATGAAAATCTATGAAAAATGTCATTTGGTGAAATGGAATTGATCAATTTCGTGAAACAGACCTGTGCCTGTTGTAGGTAACGTAAAGCATTTAACTCAAAAATATAAAAATATTTTTTATCACCCAGCCCCAGTGTTTGTGTTTTTGTTCCTCACTCGTTTGACGTTGCGGCGGTCGGCGGCGGATCGGGCCAGAGACAGACGGATCATGTACATCATCAGACCCGGGATCCTCAGCAGGTCCATGGCGTTTCCGATGAACGCAGAGGCGATCACGTA
>NW_026571190.1:39588943-39623943 GCF_026225935.1 Boleophthalmus pectinirostris | reverse complement strand
CCCTAAACTGTAGCTCTAAAAATAAAACTAAACAAACATTGTAAACATGGGGCGTGGCTTAAATACAGAGGGGGCGTGGCCTAAAGCAGGGGGCGTGTCCTTACGTTGAGGTACTCGACGGGTTTGGTGACGTTGAACTTGTCCATGGTGGAGATGATGATGGCCGGAGTGGTGAGGAAGAAGAGCAGCAGGAAGAGAATCACGTTGATGATGAAGCACCGGATCCACCACGAGATCCCGCCCAGCGACAGGTTCTCCCTGAAACACAGGTGCGACAGGTGAGACAGGTGAGACAGGTGAGAGTAGCGACGTCATGGTAATAAAGTTTCAAACTCACCATCGCACGTTCTGGGGGTCGGGCGCGTACGTGACGCTCCAGTTGTAAACGTGGAGGACTTCGCTGAACTGAGACGAGCGCGGCTCCTGTCGGCACCTGCAGCCCTGCACCTGACAGGCGTTAAAGTCCTTCAGGATTCTGCAGAGAGAGAAACGGAGAAAGACGAGAGGAAGAGAAGAAAGAGAAGAGAAAAGGTCAATATAAATCACAAAGAGAGGGAGGTGTCTGGGGAGGGGGAGGTGTCTGGGGAGAGGGAGACTCACATGGCGGTCATGGCCTCGTTCTGGAAGGTGACGAAGGCCATCCCCAGAGGTTTGGTGTGGACCTTCTCCTTCTCCTTCCTGTATTCCTCCTTCAGCTTCGCCTCACGTTTAGTGTAGAAACTCACCGCCTCCTCCTGCAGGACACACACGGTATTACACCAACCAGGAAAACCAGGTCTAAACCAGGTCTGACCAGGACTAAAACAGGTCTGACCCATGTGTAAACCAGGACTAAACCAGGACTAAAACAGATCTAAACTAGGGTTGCATGAGGATTAAACCAAATCTAAACCAGGATTAAGCCAGGTCTAACCCAGGACTAAACCAAGTCTAAACAAATTCTAACCTAAGACAAAACCAAATCTAAACCAGGTCTAACCCAGGTGTAAACCAGGACTAAACCAGAACTAAGACAGGTCTAAAACCAGATTTAAACCAGGGTTGCATCAGGATCAAACGAAGTATAAACCAGTTCTAAACCAGGCCTAAACCAGGTCTAGACCTAGACTAAACTAGAGCTAAACCCAGGACTACATCAGGTCTAAACCAGGTCTAAACCAGGCCTAAACCAGGTCTAAACCATGTCTAAACAAGGTCTAAACCAGGTCTAAGACAGGTCTAAACAAGGACTAAACCAAGTCTAACCCAGTTCTAACTCAGATCTAAACCGGGTCTAACTCAGGTCTAACCCAGGACTGACCCAGGTCTAAACCTGGACTAAGCGAGGTCTAAAACCAGATCTAAACCAGTGTTGGATCAAGATTAAACCAAGTGTAAACCAGTTCTAAACCAGACCTAAACAAAGACCAAACCAAGTCTAAACAAAGTCTAATCCAAGACTAAACCAAATCGAGGCCCGGTCTGACCCCGGCCCGGACCCCGGTCCGACCCCGGTCTGACCTCCTCACAGCCGGCGATGGCGCAGCAGCAGAGGTGTCCGCAGGGTTTGGGGTTGATCATGGTGGGCACGTGCTCTTTGGACATCAGGTCGGTGAAGAACTTCTTGCTGCGTTCGGTTTTCTTCCTCTCGGCGTTCAGAGACATGAGTTTGGCCACGTTATAACAGATCCGAGCCTCCAGCACGATGCAGTTCTCATAGGCCTGCCTGCAGGGGGCGCCACAGAGCACAGTCACACACACGCTCAAGGTTTTACCACGGTCAGGGTTAGGAAAGGAGACGAGGAAGATAGTCTAGTGTTTTATATTGTTAGGAAAGAATTTTATTTTTAACCCAGGACTAAACCAGGACTAAACCAGGTCTAAACCTAGATAAAACCAGACCTAAACACAGGACTACATCAGGTCTAAACTGGATCTAAACAAAGGCTAAACTAGGATTAAACCAGGTCTAAACAAGGACTAGACCAGGTCTACACAAGGTCTAACCCAAGACTAAACCAGATCTAAACCAGGACTAACCCTGGTCTAAAACCAGATCTAAACCAGGATTGGATCAGGATTAAACATTAAACCAAGACTAAAGCAAGTCTAAACCAGTTCTAACCCAGGTCTAACCCAGGACTGACCCAGGACTAAGACAAGTCTAAAACCAAACCTAAACCAGGGTTGGATAGGATTAAACCAAGTATAAACCAGTTCTAAACCAGTTCCAGGTCTAACCCAGGTCTAACCCAGGTCTAACCCAGGTCTAACCCAAGTCTAAACCATTTCTAAACCAGGTCTAATCCAGGTCTAACCAAGGTCTAAACAAGGTCTAAACCAGGTCTAACACAGTTCTAAACCAGATCTAAAACAGGCCTAACCTAGAACTGACCCAGGTCTAAACCAGGTCTAACCCAAGTCTAACCCAGGTCCAAACCAGTTCTAACCCAGGTTTAAACAAGGTCTAAACCAGGTCTAAAACAGGCCTAACCTAGAACTGGCCCAAGTCTAAACCAGGTCTAACCCAGCTCACTGGTATTAAGGATATAATAACAATCATCACTATTATTATTGTTAATTATTTATTTTTCTTTCTTTCTTTTCTCATTTTAATACATTTTGAGTCCTTTGTTGAGCTGTTTGTGCTCTTTCGTTTACATTTTGTTGTGTTTTTTTGTCATGTTCTATATTAAGATTGAGTTATCGTGGGTGGTGTTTGTTGAGCTGAAGCCCGACCTCCTTGGATTTGTCAATAAAAACTAAATAAATAAGAACTAAACATTTAAAAAAGCTATACTGGAGTGATAAAAGAGTCTTACTCGAAGTGCTGCTTGATCTGGGACTCCTCGGCGTATTTGGAAATGCCGTTAATGAACAAAGTGCGTTTCACCTGAAAGAGAAAAACACAAGTGAGTGAACCGAGTTAAAGCTGCATTGTGTAACTTTACTGGTGCGTGGTTTATATAATGCTTTTATAAATGTTATTGCTTTGTCTGACATCATGGTATTGGTTGTGAGTGTTTCTTCTCTGTGATTGGCTGGTTGTGAGTGTTTCTTCATTGTGATTGGCTGGTTGTGAATGTTTCTTCTCTGTGACTGGCTGGTTGTGAGTGTTTCTTCACTGTGATTGGCTGGTTGTTTTGTTTCTTCTCTGTGATTGGCTGGTTGTTTTTGTTTCTTCTCTGTGATTGGCTGGTTGTGAGTGTTTCTTCTCTGTGATTGGCTGGTTGTGAGTGTTTCTTCGCTGTGATTGGCTGGTTGTGAGTGTATCTTCTCTGTGATTGGCTGGTTGTGAGTGTTTCTTCTCTGTGATTGGCTGGTTGTGAGTGTTTCTTGGCTGTGATTGGCTGGTTGTGAGTGTATCTTCGCTGTGATTGGCTGGTTGTTTTGTTTCTTCTCTGTGATTGGCTGGTTGTGAGAGTTTCTTCTCTGTGATTGGCTGGTTGTATGTGTCCTTTGCTGTGATTGGCTGCTTGTGAGTGTTTCTTGGCTGTGATTGGCTCACCAGGTCGTCCTCCTTGTAGTGCATCTTGGACGTGTGGCGTCTCATGCTGTAGACGGTGAGGAGCAGGTACATGAAGGCGAAGGTCGTGTGGAGCCAGAGCAGGTTCGTCCTGAAACCAAAATAAAATTATAAACACTAGAAATTTATCTACAAAACCACAACAACAAACAAATAAAGACGCACTGTGGACATTTCCCTTTTATAATACAAAACTCTACATTATTTTTAACATTTTGACTTAATAATGACATTTTGTTCCGTCTGTTCACGTAACAATACTTTGTTTGTTATAAAAGATCTTTTTTTGTATCTGTCTTTATAGTGAGATTGTCAAAATAGTAAACACTAAAAGTAGAATCGAACATCACTTGAGCAAATATCAGTACTAAAAAAAATTAAAAAAAAATAAAAATCACATAAATATTGGATATTTTTCAAACAGTACATCTTGAGTTTTATTAGAACTTGTGTAAGATGACTTGTATTATAAATAAATATTGTTTAGAATTAAAAATTTGCTTTTAAAATTATGATGTGAGTATCAAAATCTGTTTTTTAATTTATTTTTTTAATTAAAATTGAGTTTGAAATGAAATGAAACAATACAGAATAGTCCAGAAAAAGATTATTAATTAAAGTATAGTTCTTTTTTTTTTTTATGTAATTATTGCAGCCTGACTTTGCTTGGAATATTCCACAGTACGGCTTTACTGAAACAACTTAACTATCTCCATGAAGACAAGCTGCGGAATTTTATTTTATTTTTATTTATTTATTTTTTTTAGCAACAAAACATTGAAAATTTAATAAATCCAATCCACTTATTTATATACTGTAGCATATTTTATAAACATGACAGTTTCCAGAGTAAATCATAAATAAAAACAATAAATAAAAAGTTTTAAAATGCATAATAAATCTAAAAATGAGAAAAGAAAAAAAAAAATTAAAATAAAAGTTAATAAATTAAATAAAAATAAAAGTGAATAAATAAAATGAAATGTTAATCAAAAGTAACTAACATAAAATAAAAGTAAATAAAATAAAACAAAAGTGAATAAAATAAAACATAAAATAAAATAAAATAAAACTAAATAAAAGTAAATAAAATAAAATAAAAGTGAATAAAATAAAATAAAAGTGAATAAAATAAAACATAAGTGAATAAAATAAAATAAATAAAATAAAATAAAATAAAATAAAGACACGGAGGACCACACAACTCACGCTGTATTAAAAACTCAAGAGTATAAGTGGGTCTTAATAAATGGAAGATGAATAAGTTTAATGCCGTACTGTGGAACATTCCAGACCAAGCAGTCTCCATGGAGACGAGCAGGTGGCACCAACATCACCTCAAACTAAAACCATCGAATTAATATTTTATGAGTTTGATGTGAGTTTAGGTAAGTCTGTTTAAACAAGTTAATGCTGTACTGTGGAACATTCCAGACAGAGCGGTAACATCTCCATGGAGACGAGCAGGTGGCAGACGACCCAGCAGAAAAGTGACACAGTGCAGCTTTAGTCGACAATAAAGTAAATGTAACTTCACTTCTCTTCACTCACCCAGATTTGAGGTTGGCGATGGTGGTGCGTCCAAAACTATAGGCGTTGTTTTCTGGAAAGAGAAATGATCGTTACCGTGGTTACTCGGCGTGTGATCGGCTCTGCGCCAAAACACAGAGCGAGCACGTAACTGAACACACAATCTGCGTATCATTCGTTCATTCGTTTTTCAAAATAAAAACAAAAAATAAGAAAACGAAAAAACAACTATTTTCTTCATTTTTTGTCTCCAAAACCAAAATGAAAAAACTGAAAATGATTCGTAAACAGAGCTAAACCAGGACTAAACCAGGACTAAAACTAGACTAAACAGGACTAAACAGGACTAAACCAGGACTAAAACAGGACTAAACCAGGACTAAAACAGGACTAAACCAGGACTAAAACAGGACTAAACCAGGACTAAAACAGGACTAAACCAGGACTAAAACAGGACTAAAAGGACTAAACAGGACTAAAACAGGACTAAACCAGGATTAAAACAGGACTAAACCAGGACTAAAACAGGACTAAACCAGGATTAAAACAGGACTAAACCAGGACTAAAACAGGACTAAAACAGGACTGAATCGTTCTCAGTCCTGGTCTCATTTCTGGTCTAGATCTGGTCTGGTCCTGGTCTCAGTCCATTTTTTTCCATTATTCATTTAAACACAAAATCAAAAACTGAAAAAAAAAAAAAAGTTTTTGGAGACAAATAATGAAGAAAATAGTATTGTTTTTTTTTTTCCGTTTTATTTTTGGTTTTATTTTGAAAAACGAATAAACGAACGACACACCAAGTACAGAGAATATGGATTCAGAATAGGGATGTATCGTGAACCATCACATTATATCAAATCACAAGTTTATTTGCTTAAATTCATTGTTATGGTTCAGCAACAACTAAAAAAAAAACAGAGAGAACTACATAGACCATGATCCTTTGCTCTGTATCAGTACTGTGAGATGTATATTGTGAAAGTATCGAGAGACTTCGATATCGTCACATCCCTAATTCAGAATCTTAATTTTGAGTAACTACATTCCGCTACAGTTACTTTTTCACTTGGTGGTACTCAGAATACAGTTACTTTTCTAACATCAGAGGAAAACTGCACAATTTTAACGAAGATAAACAGAAAACGCTGCTCTTGTGGCGAGTGCATGTCCAGTTTTTCTTTCTCCAGTCAGTGATAAATAAACTGAAACAAACACAAAGTTGTTTTTAATCCTATGTTTTGTCTTTACTCTGTCATTTAAATTCAACTCTGTCTAAAATAACACAAGTACTCAGAATATACAGTACTCTGACTGGACCGTGTATTCAGTATTCTGTAACTAAATATATTTTCTAATTCTGCTCTTCTCATCAGTGTCCAAACTGTACTTTTCTTCTACCAACGCAGAACTAAAAGTGAAAGTTTTACAGAAAATATCTACACAGTTAAAGTGCACATGACAGGTTAAAATACTAATTTCGCTAAAATACAATTAACAATATTAGATTTAAGATTTTACTACACATTTTACCAAGTCTTTTCTGGTTTCGTTCATAATGATTTTTTTTTTTTCGAAAATTTTTCGGACAGTAAGTGGCACTTTTTTTCATGGTTTGGGTGTTTCCTGCGACTTATCCTCAGTGTCGGGGAGTAACAGATTACATTTACCAGAGTTATGTAATCAGAGTACAAATTATGAGTAACTGTATTCAGTTACAGTTACTGTTTCAGTGAGTGGTAATTGGATTACAGTTACTTTGTTGAAATAAATGGATTACACAGAGGGATTTTCCTGTTTTCACATTTTGGGCTAAACCAGGACTAAACCAGGACTAAACAATATGACACTAACAATAGTTTGGACATAATTTAAAGCAGCAGTGACTCATATAAAAATCATTTATCTATCATTAATATTTTTTATATATTTAAGTAAAGACTGGACTTTTTTATTTTGTTTTAGCAAACAAAATAAAACAAAACATCTTATGTTCAGATTTCCTGGTCTTTGTTTCTCTACAGTAAACAGTTTCTTATTCATGGAGATTTGGGTCAACAGACAATTTGAAGAAAACAAACCAGTATTTTCAGGATGTGGTTGATACATTCATGTAGTTTTAAAAACATGACAATATCAAAGTATTCAGATTACGTTACTCAAGTAATTTTCTGTTACAAACTACATTTTGGTGTATGTAATCTGTTAAAAAAAGTCAGACACTGATGGTGCAATATATATATATTTTCACATTGACAGTCTAGTAGTATCTGTCACTGTCACTAACTCATCTGTCTGTCTGTCTGTCAGTCGGATCGCATTCAAGAAAGACCCGAATAATTCTAACTGGAACTGATGCTGAGTCTGACGACAGCGACACAGAAGAGTTTGTGTCGCTCTGTTTACCTCCGGAGGTCGAGGAGTTGTTCAGAAGTGACACCGAGGATGAAGAATTGAATGGATTTAGTGATTTGGAGTGAGATGGAGAGTTTGTTAAACTTGTTCTGTTCTGTTGTTTATGTTATAGTTTATCTGAAGAACTGTTCATATGTGACGTTAACAGTCTGTTGTTCTCTCTTCTATTGTTTTTACTACAACTTGACTTTCAACAGGAAATGTCAGTTCCTGGTAGGGATGGGCACGATTAGTCGATTAATCAATAATTGATCATTAAGAATTTCATCGATTATGTTCATTTTTAATCGACAGACTGAATGTAGGTGTCTGTGCGTAGCGTAGCATGACCAAACGTACGTTTTTCCCCGGACAAGTACGTTTTTCACGTCCTGTCCTGGTCGTCCGGGCTTTTTTTTTTTTTTTATAAAATGATACAAATGTTCGGGTTTTCATTTCCTTTCATTGGGACATTAAACTGAGCGTCTCTCGTAGCGTCTGTAACTCAGGAGGAGCGAGACACAAACATTCGGTCAGTCTGCAACACACCGAAGCACAAATGCACATTTAACGATGAGGTCGAGACAAGTGTGAGTCCCCACCTCCCTCCCCCCGTACGCTGTCCTGATTTTGACAAACGCAAATCTGGTCACACTAACCTGTATTCACCTGAGTCATGTCTTTTAATCTGACAGAAGCTGAACCACATCAGCGACACAAGAGCTGTTTTTTCTTGTCTTAGTTTATGCAAATGAGCCATGAGGTTTTAAGTTTCATTTCTGTGAGAGTTGCACAAATCTGAATTAAACACATTATAATGTCAAACGGGCTGATGTGGCTCTAGAGCAGGCATGTCCAAACTATGGCCCGGGGGCCAAATGCGACCCTCAGACAAATTTTTTCTTGGCCCTCACGCTTCCAGGTGAATTGATCCAAATGACCTTGCATCAATTAAAAAATATATTTTACTGCAAGTTTTTGGAGAATCCACCTTGATAAAGCTCATATTTCATTTAAGTGTTTGGTTTTAAGGATTTTAGCATGAATAAAGACTGATGGCTCATACTAACATGTTAAACATGCACATATTTCAATTATTCACTGAACTGAGCATCAGTCTACAGCCCTCGATCGTCCCTCTGCTTTGTCTGCGTTTACATATGTGGCCCTTGATGAAAAAAGTTTGGACACCCCTGCTCTAGAGTGGTTACGGTTTATATGTCGTAAAGTCGAATTTATTTATGCACATTAGTAGTGGATAAATAAGTAAGTATAGTAATAATAATGATGATAATTTTAATATTAAAACATTAATGATTAATCGACAATCGATCGTTAATTCTCCCGACGATCGATTAATGAAATTTCATCGAAATAGTTCTTGGTCTCTGATTTTATAAAATACATTTCCATCAAAAAGTGCGACTTATGTATGTTTTTTTTTCTTCTTCATTACACATTTTTTGGCTGCTGTGACTTACACTCCAGAGCGATTTATAATCCTAAAAGTTTTGGTGGTTTGGTTTGACAATTTGACAACAGTTTCTTTTCCAGTTTCGTTGTTTTTGACTTCTCTTCACGAGCCGCCACTCATCTGAAGCAAAATTATAATACATATTTACCACAAATACTGCCCCAGTCTCCAACCAAACCACAGTATTAATCTGTCAAATGCACTTTAAGCAAAACCCGGCCTCAAACGTTAATTAACATCGTCTGAAGTGATCCACAAACTCCTGACGCTTCGTGATGCGGTTGCGGCGAGCTCTAAACGTTTGTGTTGCTTTCCGCTGTGGTGCATTCGGTTTGTTACACACTTCTTCTATCCACACACACTACGAGGGGGAAAACAGAGCCGGTGCTACTCTCAGCGGGGACTCTCTACCGGGGACGGTGTCTACGGGCGACTCTCCACACACAAAACTCTCTAGGGTTCGTCTGCGCTCGACCCGGTTTGACCCGGCGGTACCTTCTTTGGAGGGAGGGCCCGGAGATCCCATGTTGAGAAAAGCTTCGGCGCTCAGAATTCGGACTGAACCCAAACACACCACAGGTTCACGTTAAGGTTACACAGTTCAGTTTCACAGTCACATGAGGAAGGGTTTTTACTGCTGGAGACTAATAAACATCTAACAGGACTCTACGTAGGAATTTTAGAAGAATTCAATAATAATCTGACTAAAAGGGATGTGTTTTTAAAATTTAGATCTTAAGCAAAAACTACTTTAAAGCAGACCTATTATGCAAACTTTTCAGAGCTTTAGCCGTGGTATTATTGTTTCTCGGGCTGTGCCAAAAATCGAAAGATCGTCAGGTCCCGATAAGTCTACTTTGGTCGATCTCAATTGCCACGTTTACATGAGAGCTTTAATTCTGGAAAAAAAAAACTTAACCCCGCTTTAAAAAGACAATGTAAACACTTAATTCCTAATGAAAATTATTATTCGGAGTTAAATTAATTCTGAAGTAATTGGGTGGTTTATTCCGATTTTAAAGCCGAATTAATTTATTCTTCGATCATGTAAACCAGGCAGGTCCAAACTGTGACCCGGGGGCCAAATGCGGTCCTCAGACAAATTTTTCTTGGCCCTCAGACCTCCAGGTGAATTGGCCCAAATTACTTTGCATCAATTAAAAAAATATTTTTTTACTGCAAGTTTTTTTGAAAATTTACCTTGATAAAGCAAATATTTAACATTTAGTGTTTGGTTTTAAGGATCTTAGCATGAATAAAGACTGATGGATCATTCTAACGTGTTAAACCTGCGCATATTTTAATTATTCACTGTATTGAGCATCAGTCTACGACCCTCGATCGTCCCTCTGCTTCGTCTGTGTTTAGATCTGTGGCCCTTGATGAAAAAAGTTTGGACACCCTGATGTAAACGTTTAATCAGGCTGGTGCCGCCTAGTGCCTTCGCTCAATTTCATTTCTCTCCAGCGACTACGTCAAGAATCGGAATACACTAGAAGGTTCGCAAAAATTCTGGAAGTGCAAGTTCGGGCACCAGCCAATCAGCGAACAGACAGACATTCTGTGTTGGCAACGATTCCCGAGATCGAGGATTTAAAGCCGGAACAAAGAGAATGTTTGGTGAATTTTATCAAGGGGAAAGACGTTATTGTCCTTCTTCCTACAGGATTTGGAGCATTACAAACGTCACGACCAAATAGCAGCGATTGGTTAAATTTAAAAAAGTACCCGCCTACTGTCGAGCGAACGAATCCTAATGCTGCGAGGTCAGACGGTTTGTACGAAGTGAAACGGGATGATGAATCAGGCTAAAAACTGTTTATTCTTGTTAAAAAATAATTCAGGTCGTTCGTCGCATGCTCGTTGTGTAGCTCTTCTGACGCGATCAGGACCTTTTTTTCAGATTTTCCTCCACGTCTCTTTGGATTTGTGAGCGGGATGTGGGAGTGGGCTGAGGTAGATCAGCCTCACACTCACTTTGTCTTCTTCCTCCTTCTCCGACACTCTTCCCTTCTCCTCCTCAGCTAAAGCGCGATGAGACAATTCTCCATCTGCTGCGCAATTATCATCGGAACCACCGCGGGAAAAGTTTGGATCGTGTTTGTGTCCGTGGAGCAACGACAAACCGAGAAAGGCAGAAAAGCCGGTAGCAGCTGAAGTGTTTGTTTTCTTCCGGTCGACATAAATACGTTCGTGTCTCTGTCCAATCAGAACCTTCTCCACCCCCAGACGCTGAACGGAATTAAACAAAGACGATTTCCATGTAAACCTCACTTCTGGATTATTTCAATGAATATTTTAATTCAGAACAATAAATTCGGAATTAAAAAACATCATGTAAACGTGTCCGATGATAAGGCGAGCGCATTTTAATCGACAGGGTGGTACACTGTGTTCCAAAGCACGAAAAATTATCTGATGAAAGTTTTTTGCCGAAACTATATTTAATTTATTTATTTTTTTTTAAAGCTTTTGGACATCGGCCATCTGAGTGCGCCAGGCGTTTTTTAACTTTTAAATTGCTGTTCCTCGCATTTGTACCTCAGTAAATTTTACTTTGGTGTGCATTTTCTGTTTAATTTCAGTCTCTCTGCCAAAAATGCTCTCACTGTAGAATAATTAATAATAAGTAATAATTCCATATATTTCTTATCTGTTTGTAACTAAAGTGTCTTGTCTGTTTTTATGCATGTAGCTTATATTTTTCCTACACACAGATGTTGAAAACTAAAACTTGTGCTAAAAGAAATGCATGTGGCTTGTCTAATGTGACTGTGACGTCCTTAAAAAACGTAATTTTTTCAAAAGTAATCGCACTTGAGTCTTTTATTATGTCGTTTTAGATGCATCATGAACAAAAAAAACATTAAAAAAACAAATGAAAAAACCTGACCTGAAGTTATCTATCTATCGGAGGTGCCAACAACCTCACTGCGCTTTGTTTTGACGACGTTTGCATCAGCTCCCGTCGGACACCGCAGTTTTCTAACGCAGATTTGTTTCTTTTATTAAGTCGTTTTAGATGCATTTTGTGATTTAAAACGTCCAAATTATAACAGAATGATTCAGAGTTGTTCACAATAGGTCTGGTTTAAATACAGAGACGTACAAATTATAAGAGAAAAAGTTTGTTCGTTTGGTCTCAGTTTGTGTTGCCAGATTTTACAAATAAAACCAGTTTGTAATAATAATAATAATAATAATAGTTTTGGGTTTTTTTTTTCATCTGTGAGCTTTAAAAACACAGAGAGTCGGCGCAGGTGAGTTTTACCGAGCAGATCTCCGGAGAAGTTCACCGGGAGGACGATGCCGACGGACAGAACGCCGACGACCACCAGCAGCCCGATGATGTGTCTCTGGAACGACAGATAGTGCACCGCGTCCTCACCGCACTTCTCACGGATCTCCTCGTCTCTATGGAAACAAGAGAGAGACGGGTGAGGACAGGTGAGGGCGGGGGAGGCAGGTGAGGACAGGGGAAGGCAGGTGAGGACAGGTGAGACAGGTGAAGGGCAGGTGAGGGCAGGTGAGGATGGGTGAGGGCAGGTAAGGGCAGGTGAGGGCAGGGGAGGACAGGTGAGACAGGCGAGGGCAGGTGAGGGTGGGTGAGGACAGGTGTGGACAGGTGAGGACAGGTGAGGATGGGTGAGGATGGGTGAGGGCAGGTAAGGGCAGGTGAGGGCAGGTGAGGGCGGGGAGGATGGGTGAGGGTGAGTAAGGGCAGGTGAGGATGGATAAGGATGGGTGAGGGCAGGTGAGGAGAGGAAAGGGCAGGTGAGGGCGGTGAGGACAGGTGTGGACAGGTGAGGACAGGTGAGGATGGATGAGGGCAGGTAAGGGCAGGTGAGGGCAGGGAGGACAGGGGAGGACAGGTGAGGACAGGTGAGTACAGGTGAGGATGGATAAGGATGGGTGAGGACAGGTGAGGGCAGGTGAGGGTGGGAGGACAGGTGAGGACAGGTGAGGGCAGAAGCAGCAGGTGAGGACAGGAGCAGACAAGAGCAGGAGGAGACAGCAGCAGACAGGTGAGGACAGTTGAGGACAGGTGAAGGCAGGTGAAGGCAGCAGAGGACAGGTGAAGGGAGGAGAAGACAGGAGAGGACAGGTGAGGACAGGTGAGGGGCGGATGAGAACAGGTGATGGCAGGAGTAGACAGGTAAGAACAGGTGAGGACGGGCGAGAGTGAGTGAGGACGGGTGAGGACAGGTAAGGGCAGGTGAGGAGAGGGCGGGGGAGGACAGGTGAAGGCAGGTGAGGACAGGAGAGGACAGGTGAGGGTAGGTGAGGACAGGAGCAAACAGGTGAGTACAGGTAAGGGCACAAGAGGGCAGGTGAGGTCAGGAGCAGACAGGTGTGGACAGGTGAAGACAGGTGAGGACAGGAGGAGACAGGAGCACAGACAGAGGAGCTGACAGGAGCAGATACTCACTTTATTCTGAAGATGGCCGTTAACCATGAACAGAAACCCTGGAATTAAAAAAAAAAAAAAAAATGAAATGCTTTAATTAAATATCTGTGGATTAATTATAATGACACAAGAAATAAAGCAAATCTCAACGGAAAAACTAGAAAACATCGACTAAAGATCAGGACATTAATATTATTAGAAAGCGCAAAAATAGCAAGATTAGTCGACTAAAAAAGTCTCTCTTGTGTATCTGACCCAAACTGCACTCACGAGACGACACCAGCAGGGGGAGCTCACGCAAAAAACTACTATTTATGCAGAAAAAAAAGCACTAGGAAACTGAGTATTTTTTATAAACACAGATTAAAATGTATGAATCTTGAGTTTAATCATCATTTTTGCACAGAAATAAACTTTGCTTTGCTTTTTGCTGTCGGCGAAAGGACCGACAAAAAACTCCACACTCGAGCTTTATGGACACTCTGCTGCACGAGCTCGGGGTTCTCTCAGGGGCGGAACTAGAGTCCAAGTCCTAGTCCAAGATTAGTCCTGGTTCAGTCCTGGTTCGGTCCTAGTTCAGTCCTGGTTTAGACATGGTTTAGACCTGGTTCAATCCTGGTTTAGTCCTGGTTCAGTCCTGGTTTAGTCCTGGTTCAGTCCTGGTTCAGTCTTGGTTCAGTCCTGGTTTAGACCTGGGTTAGTCCTGGTTCAGTCCTGGTTTAGTCCTGGTTCAGTCTTAGTTCAGTCCTGGTTTAGTACTGGTTTAGTCCTGGTTTAGCCTTGATTTAGTCCTGCTTTAGTCTTGATTGAGTCCTGGTTGAGTTCTGGTTGAGTCCTGGTTCAGTCCTCGGTTCAGTCCTGGTTTAGTCCTGGTTTAGACCTGGGTTAGTCCTGGTTTAGTCCTGGTTTAGCCTTGATTTAGTCCTGGTTTAGTCTTGATTGAGTCCTGGTTTAGTCCTGGTTTTCAGTCCTGGTTCAGTCCTCGGTTCAGCCCTGGTTTAGTCCTGGTTTAGTCCTGGTTTAAGTCCTGGTTTAGTCTGGTTTAGTCCTGGTTTAGTGATCTGGTTTAGTCCTGGTTTAGTCCTGGTTCAGTCCTGGTTCAGTCCTCGGTTCAGCCCTGGTTTAGTCCTGGTTTAGTCCTGGTTCAGTCCTGGTTCAGTCCTGGTTCAGCCCTGGTTTAGTCGTTATTCTGGTGAAAGTTAAAGTTTTGTAATAGTTGTGTCATGTTTTATATTTTAAACACAATAATATTGTAATTTAACAAATGACTCTGAAATGACAGAAACAAATCATAAATAAATAAATAAATAAAAAACACATTACAGTTTTGAAGTAACTCGCCCGACAGTGAAAATACCAAAAACTCTAAATCTTCAGCTTCACTCTCTCACGTTCTGTCCCATATAAATCTTTATAATGTAAATAACGAGATTAATAATGCACGTTTTGGTCGACCGATTAATCGACTGACCCACTGAAGGCTTAAGCTCTCGGTCTAAAAGCTCTAAAGCCCATTATGACCCCTGCCCCAGTAAAACCCCACACACATCCGGACTGCAGCTCCACGCGCTCGCCGGCTGAATGAGATTTCATCAGAGCGAGAAAAGACACAAACCTCCCAGCAGGGGGCAGTTTAACTTAGTTTATGAAGATCCCCATTAGCTACTGAAACATCAGTAGTTATTCTTCATGGGGTCTCCTCAAATTCATGACTTAGAAATTGTTATATAACTCAAAACTTCACACACAGAGACACACACACATAAAATAACAAGACATGAAAGCTCAATGTAAAAGAAAAGGATCCGGTCAGGCAGATTTTTGACATTCAAATGTCTCTTATTCAGAAACTAGAGGGACTATTGAAATAAGTAAAGTATCAGAATGTAGGAAAGAGTTACACTCCAACAGGGTCAAGTTAAACCTGTGATATTCTTTCAAGTTGTTGACAAAAAAATAAAAAAACTCATGTCAGTAACGGAGGGAATGAAATATGCAGCACTTTTTGGGCAATAAATCCAAACAGTGATAACTCTTGGTTCTCACTTACATATCCTTAACAAACTGGTTTGAATATTTGCTTCATATAGTTTTCTACCATATGGTACAAGATTAGGTGGAAAAACCTCTTACTTTTTGACTCATGAGATTTTTTATTAAGAAAGTTCATGGTAACGGAGGGAAAAGTAACGGAGGGAAAATCGTTTTTCATCATTTGTCGCTTTTTTCTTCCGAATACTTTAATTTCATTTATTTATTTGTTTGTTTGAGCCAGGTACAACAAAATTCAAAAAACAATAACAAAAATAGTGATATATACATGACATATTTGGGACCTGGTGCTCAAAAGGAGGAGGATGAAGTTTAAAAAACTTATGGAGTCCTACCCCTGTTGTTTTACATAATCACGTGGTTCACTTTTTTTCTTTTTTTTTTTTTTAAGTCACCTTTGGAGTGCTTACCTGTCATTTGCAAAAAAATATATACCCACATATCTACAAAACATATCCACATATACTTACATACATACTTTAATATTACTTCAAAATGAAAGGAAACTATTTCTATAAAATATGTCAGTCCTTCCAAGCAAATTTTTAGCATTTTAAATGCTTTTTTTTTTTGAAAAATCATGTACCTTCATCAACAGTTCAAAGATCGAATGATGAAATACATTCATTTATTCACATGATTTGCAGGTCTTTGAAATTTGGGAAATAATTTTTGTTCCATGTTTCATACATGGTCTGTTTAAAACATATGGAACTTTAGAACCAAAAATGGTACAGAAAAAAGGTAAACAGTTTCATAAACTAGAGTACATATGTATCTGTTCAATACATTTTTATATCAGATGCATTAACTTGAATTTTTGGCCTTGTTGTTTACTTCTGCTTGACCGGGCCCATATGTTAATTTAGTGTCCACTATTACACCCAATAATTAATAAATTTCTTCAACTTGTTCAATTAAAATCGCTCCCAGTGTTAAGTGTAATTTAGGTCTTGTTTTTAGCATGTATTGTGATCCAGTTAACATACATTTATACGTTAAACTTGAAGCAGGGGCATTACACTTCTATGGGGTTTTATTGATATTTAGTAATTAATTCATAGTCAGTAAGTGGGTATTGCGTTTACATTGACAATTCTCCGACACCAAAAAGAAAAGACAAAGAGGAGACGAGGAGACGAGGTGAGTAGGACGCTAAGAGTGGGCGTGGCCTAAACTGTCTCTGGGTTAACGGGATTAGTCCTGGATTAGACCTGGGACCAAACCGGGACTTTCTCATTGGAGTCTGGAGTGTGTCTGACGCAGCAGCGAGGGGGAGGAGAAGCATGAGTCAGCAAAAACAACAACGACGCTGCAAAAAATACGACGACAGTACAGCCCGCGGAGGCACCGGGAGGGCATCTGACACACACAGAGCGCAGCAACAAATACTGCGACTTCATCAGACATTGTCTTGTTCTTATAAGTACAATATCTTACCCCACAGTTTAAAATGTTTTAGATTTGATTTTCATTAAGTATTTTTTAAGTATTTTACAGTAATGAAGTTAATTGGCCACAAGAGGGAGACAAACATTTAAACCTTAACCCGAATTAGCAAAATTAAAGCACAAACAAAGATTTAATTCATAATGAGAAAACCGATATACAGATAAAATGGGAATTGGAGCTGCCGATATATTTAGTAATGTAAAAATTCACTGTAAATCTTTAATTGATTATAAAACTTAGGTTTGGCTCTACTGGATTTTTAATTGAGTTTGTTTGGGTGACATTTATTGTTTATTTTGCTTCTTTACGCCATATTTAAAGAGAGCAGGTTGACCTAATGGCGTTTTTGCGTGACATTCTAGCCAGTAAACAAAGTAAGTAAACTACAAATATCAACCTTTAATTAATGATATGCGTAAATGCTGATCATTCACACCTCGATTCACAGCTCTTTTACACATCATTGCAGGTCTAGTAACACGTACAGACACTACAGTCACTTTACACTAGGCCAGTGTCAAAGAAAAAAGCAGTTTATGTGTGGTGTTTTACAGCTAAACAATAAGAAAGAATGAAAAGTAGCTTCAAAACTGACACATTTGCAACACTCACACGGGCTCTTCTCAGATCACAAGTCTGCAATAGTAAGTGTCCTTTCAATCCTGACTCAAAACAACCATCCATAAATATAATATAATCCAGCATGTTGACAGCAGCTAAATGTAAACAAGTACACGTGAGTGACGTGACTCTGGGGCAGAGTCCTGCACGGGTCCATTTTTGGAGACCCACACCCGCCCGCACTTGCACAGTACAGCACCGCACCCGAACATTAACCTCTGATTATATCAAAGTTAAACCCGCACCCACCCGGACCCGTTAACATTCCACCCGTTACCCGCCCGTGCCTGTGACCTGCCCATGTGAACTATCGACCCAGATCAGCAAGATTTAAGGCTGATATGTCTCCAATTGCTCATATCGGCCGATAATATCCTGCAATTGTCACACTAGAATTTGTATAATCGGCAAATATTATACAATTTTCTGATCTATGTTATAATGTTTCCTCATCACAAACAGACCTGGAGTTGTGTTTTGTTTCATTCACACATGTTTAACACACAAACCCTGCACATTTAGGCTGAGTTCTTCTCTTAAAATGAAAACTGTTCCACCTCGTGATGTCACGTGGTGATACAGGAAGTGCTACACTGTGTTTTCAAACTCCACACACTTTCACTGGAATCATCTGGATGATTTCAAACCTGGAACTGCCGATCTCTACTGAACTAAAGGTAAAAAGGCAGCTATTAACTTGAAAACTACCGCTTAATGACATCACAAGGTGGAACAGAGCGTTTTGAGCTTTGGAGAAGTAGACAGACTTTAATAATAAAGGGTTACTAAAAGATAAATGAAACAAAACATATCTCCAGGTCTGTTTTTGAGGAGGTAACAGGATTCTAACACGTCTTAACGCGTTAACAAGAGTCCATTTTGTGTCACATCGGACGTTAAAGATAAACTAAGAGTGTTTTGAGTTTCTTACGTTGTCTCGCTGTTCGAAGTCGACGGAGCTGGAGACGGAGGTGAGGCGCTCGTAGCGGTCCGGAGTGTCCGAGTGCATCGCCGACGCAACGCTGACAAAAACAGAAGAGGAAAGTCAATACACAGGTTTAAATAACACAACTGATACAGGAACAAGTCTGAAGTTATGTCTCTGATCTAGGCCTGGTTTAGTCCTGGTTTAGTCCTGGTGTGGGCATGATTTAGTCTTGATTTAGTCCTGGTTTAGTCCTAGTTTAGTCCTGGTTTAGTCTTGATTTAGTCCTGGTTTAGTCCTAGTTTAGTCGTGGTTTAGTCTTGATTTTGTCTTGGTTTAGTCTTGATTTTGTCCTGGTTTAGTCCTGGATTAGTCTTGATTTAGTCCTGGTTTAGTCTTGATTTTGTCCTGGTTTAGTTCTGGTTCAGTCCTGGTTTAGTCCTGTTTAGTCCTAGTTTAGTCCTGGTTTAGTCTTGATTTAGTCCTGGTTTAGTCCTAGTTTAGTCCTGGTTTAGTCTTGATTTAGTCCTGGTTCAGTCCTGGTTCAGTCCTGGTTCAGTCCTGGTTCAGTCCTGGTCCAGTCCTTCTTTAGTCCTGGTCCAGTCCTTCTTTAGTCCTGGTTCAGTCCTGGTCCAGTCCTGGTCCAGTCCTTCTTTAGTCCTGGTTCAGTCCTGGTCTAGTCCTTCTTTAGTCCTGGTTCAATCCTGGTCCAGTCCTTCTTTAGTCCTGGTTCAGTCCTGGTTCAGTCCTGGTCCAGTCCTTCTTTAGTCCTGGTCCAGTCCTTCTTTAGTCCTGTTTTAGTCCTGGTTCAGTCCTGGTTCAGTCCTGGTTCAGTCCTGGTCCAGTCCTTCTTTAGTCCTGGTTCAGTCCTTCTTAAGTCCTGTTTTAGTCCTGATTTAGTCCTGATTTAGTCCTTCTTTAGTCCCGGTCCAGTCCTTCTTTAGTCCCGGTCCAGTCCTTCTTTAGTCCTGGTTCAGTCCTTCTTTAGTCCTGTTTTAGTCCTGGTTCAGTCCTGGTTCAGTCCTGGTCCAGTCCTGGTCCAGTCCTTCTTTAGTCCTGGTTCAGTCCTGGTTTAGTTCTGGTTTAGTCCTTCTTTAGTCCCGGTCCAGTCCTTCTTTAGTCCTGGTTCAGTCCTTCTTTAGTCCTGGTCCAGTCCTGTTTTTGTCCTCGTTCCCGTCTTGTCGTCAGGCGGTTTTCACACAGCACGTTCACAAAGGCTCATGGGTAATGTAGTCCCCAAAACATTGCACTAAAAACTCTAGAGGACGTTTTATTTTTGTACCCACGTCACGCTGGGCCGTCTCTGGACACTAGAGGGGGGTGATCTAACGCGCTAAGACGTCACCGGGTCACAAACACCTTTTACCTTTTCACCGGTTCATAGTTTTCTCGCTCTCGTCGTCGGCTGAGTTTAAATAAAGTTTGAATAAAGCATTGAAGCAGCAGAGGTTAGCACGTTAGCGTCGTTAGCATCACAAACAGTTCAAACACGGAGAGACAAAAGAGACACAAAAACAAAACAAAATAAAATAAATAAATATGTAAAACACTTTTAACAGGTCTGAAATAGGTCCTGGTTTAGTCCTGGTTTAGTTTCAGTTGAGTCCTGATATAGTTCTAATTTATTTTTTGTTTAGTTCTGGTTTAGTCCTAAATTAGTCCTGGCTTTGTCTTGTTTTAGTCCTGGTCTAGTCCCGGTTTAGTCCTGGTTTAGTCCTGGTTTAGTCCTGGTTTTAGTCCTGGTTTAGTCCTGGTTTAGTCCTGGTTTTAGTCCTGGTGTAGTCCTGGTGTAGTCCTGGTGTAGTCCTGGTTTAGACCTGGTTTTAGTCCTGGTGTAGTCCTGGTGTAGTCCTGGTTTAGACCTGGTTTAAATCTGGTTTAGACCTGGTTTAGATCTGGTTTATTCCTGGTTCAGTCTTGGTTTAGTCCTGGTTTAGTTCTGGTTCAGTCCTGGTTCAGTCCTGGTTTAGTCCTGGTTTAGTCCTGGTTTAGTTCTGGTTCAGTCCTGGTTCAGTCCTGGTTTAGTCCGGTTTAGTCCTGGTTTAGTCCTGGTTTAGACCTGGTTTAGACCTGGTTTAGACCTGGTTTAGACCTGGTTTAGATCTGGTTTAGATCTGGTTCAGTCCTGGTTTAGTCCTGGTTTAGTCCTAGTTTAGTCCTGGTTTAGTCCTGGTTTAGTCCTAGTTTACTCCTGGTTTAGTCTTAGTTTAGTCCTGGTTCAGTCCTGGTTTAGTCCTGGTTTAGTCCTGGTTTAGTCCTAGTTTAGTCCTGGTTTAGACCTGGTTCAGTCCTGGTTTACTCCTGGTTTAGTCTTAGTTTAGTCCTGGTTTAGTCCTGGTTTAGTCCTGGTTTAGTCCTGGTTTAGTCCTGGTTTAGTATTGGTTTAGTCCTGGTCCAGTCCTGGTTTAAACCTGGTTTAGTCCTGGTTCAGTCCTGGTTCAGTCCTGGTTTAGTCCGGTTTAGTCCTGGTTTAGACCTGGTTTAGACCTGGTTTAGACCTGGTTTAGACCTGGTTTAGATCTGGTTTAGTCCTGGTTCAGTCCTGGTTTAGTCCTGGTTTAGTCCTGGTTTAGTCCTAGTTTAGTCCTGGTTTAGACCTGGTTTAGACCTGGTTCAGTCCTGGTTTACTCCTGGTTTAGTCTTAGTTTAGTCCTGGTTTAGTCCTGGTTTAGTCCTGGTTTAGTATTGGTTTAGTCCTGGTCCAGTCCTGGTTTAAACCAGGTTTAGTCCTGGTTCAGTCCTAGTTCAGTCCTGGTTCAGTTCTGGTTCAGTCCTGGTTCAGTTCTGGTTCAGTTCTGGTTTAGTCCGATCGTTTCTTGCTGATTTCAGTTTCGTTTGTTTTTATTTTCGCGGCTCTGGTGTCTCTCCGTTTTCATACACAGCAAACCGTGAGAACAGAAGATTTATTATTTTCAAATTAAAATTCTTCAAAGTCAAACAAACCAAAAAAAAAATTAAAAATTGAATTAAATTATTAAAAAAAAACCACACAAAACAACTCCAGGACGTACTACTCTTTCTCGTCTCCACAGCTCATCATCTGAAGCCTTTAATTACAGAAATTACAGACACAAAAACGTTTATATAAAGACGATTTAGCTTCACAAATGTATAAAAAAAAATTTAAACATTTAAACAGAAAGAAAAGAGTCGTCTTTAATTTTAAATCTTAAATGTTAAATGTTAAATAAAATCCTGACCTGTCTGCGTCTGTGACCAGCGCCAGGCGTCCATAATCCCAGGCAACTTTACGCAGGATGGAAAACACGAACAGCAGCACCTGAAAAACACAAAAACATCACATTAAAATCAAAAAAGAAGAAAAATATGCAACTTTAAATCACAAAAACATCACATTAAGCTAATATAAGAGAAATATGCAACTTTAAATCACAAAAATTTATAAAACTAAAAGAGAAAGAAAAATATGCACCTCTATCCACTCTTAAATAACAAAAACATGACATTAAACTAAAAAAATAAGAAAAATAAGCAACTTTAAAACCACAAAAACATGACATTAAACTAAAAAAGGAGAAAAATATGCAACTTTAAACCATAAAAACATCACATTAAACTAAAAGAAAAAGAAAAATTTGCACCTCTAACCACTCTTAAATCACAAAAACATGACATTAAACTAAAAAAAATAAGAAAAATAAGCAACTTTAAACCACAGAAACTGATATTAAACTCAAAGAAAAAGAAAAATATGCACCTTTAAAACATAAAAACATGACATTAAACTAAAAAACTGAAAAATATGCAACTTCAACCACCTTTAAATCACAAAAACTGATATTAATCTAAAAAAAGAAGAAAAATATGCAACTTTAAAAAACAAAAAACTAAAAAGAAAAATATGCAACTTTTAATCACAAAAACATCACATTAAACTAAAAAAAGAAAAAAATAATGCAACTTTAAACCACAAAAACTGATATTAAACTAAAAAAAGAAGAAAAATATGCAACTTTAAAAAACAAAAAAAGATATTAAACTAAAAAAGAAGAAAAATATGCAACTTTTAAACCACAAAAACTGATATTGAACTAAAAGAAAAAATGCACCTTTAGACCACAAAACAATTAAAAAAGAAAAAAATTAAACATATTAAAATTAAAACATTTAAACCACAAAAACATGATATTAAAGTAAAAAA
The DNA here is from genome assembly GCF_026225935.1 of Boleophthalmus pectinirostris. NCBI lineage: Eukaryota > Metazoa > Chordata > Actinopteri > Gobiiformes > Gobiidae > Boleophthalmus > Boleophthalmus pectinirostris. Next base: position 39,601,420 of record NW_026571190.1, on the reverse strand, counting down.
AAATATGCACCTTTAAACTAGAGCCCGACCGATATATCGATTGGCCGATATGTTTGCTGATATGGGCCGATATTTCACGTGGGCATGTGATACGTCGTTATAAATATTAGACTCTCTACATTCTGTTCATTTAATCCAATTTACAAACAGATAAATGTCCTAAAATGTGACTCCGCATCAGTTTTTATCTACGGAGTCATTTGTTTGTGTGTCCGTACTGTCCCTGAACACACCACAGAGTCATGTCACTTGTTTACACTCGCAGAAATAAATCCATGTGCGCAACACTGAGATTATATTCTTTTTACGGACAATCGGTTTGATTCTGGATTAAAAGGACTCTTGTTAGTGCAGACTTGTGATCTGGGAGGAGCCTGTGTGAGTGTGTAGGTGCAGCAGCAGTGTCGTATGTGTGTCCAACGGCCGTCATGACGCTACGTGCCGTTCAGATTAGGTTAGAGTTTTCATTTTGCTATGTCAACAGAGCGTCTCCAGGATTTTTATCAGGGGAGAGACAGGAAATGGGCATGCAGTGTCAAAATAAATGTCCCATGTCCTTTCAAAATATGTTCTCTGAAACCATTACAGTGGCGTAAACAGCGAGCGTCGCATCAGGAGCTCAGGGGAATGACTGTGATGGACGTGGAAAGTTTACAGCCGCGGAGGATAAATATAAAACAATTCACGACATCAGACACAAACTTTACAAGAACGACTTCTGAGCAGACGACCAAAGTGAAATGGAGAGGAGTTTTATTCACGCAGCTCCACAGACACGGCTCGTTATCGCTGCAAAACATCGTCTCGTTGTCTCGTCTTGTTGTCAACATTTTGATTGTGATTGTGTGATTTAAAACATAATTCATCCAATCAACATTGAACACATGAACAATGTAAAAAGTTTAGTGTGTAAACGTGAGAATCCACAGAGCAGACATGTCAAACTCAGGCCTGGGGACCAAATTTGGCCTGCGAGATATAATTATATTTGGTCCGTGAAATCATATCAAATCTGTATTAGAGCTGCGACAGATCGACTATAGAGACTTTATTTATTTAAAATGTTAATATTTTATATTCTGTTTGTTCTGGATTCAGTGTTTAAGCCAAACTATTATTAAACATTTATTTTAATAATAAAAGGTTTAACATAACATATCTCGAAAGAATAGAAAACATGTAGGTAAATAGGCGAGTTTCAGCTGACGTCATTGTTATTAAAAGCCCGCGTTGCTGCTGGGAAATATTCTGGTCGGAGGCAAGAAACATGATAGCGTCAAACACAGTGCGTAACCTCGAGTATTTATCCCCGTTAATGGTAAATTCCTGCTGCATTATCGGATGCACTAAGTCTACGTTCAGACTGCAGGACTTAACGCTCAATTCCGAATTTTTTGTGAAATCCGATGTTTTTTCGAGGTCGTTCACATTTCCAATTAAATGTGACTTGTATGTGACTCCAGTGTGAACAGTAAACGACCCAAAAGTGTCCCACATGTGACACTGGAGACACGACGACGTCAACCGCAGCGAGCGTCTCTGTGTTTACGGAAGTTGCCCAAACATGGACGCAGCATCGAGCACCTGGAGATTTTAAAGTTCCTCTCGTACCGGAGCCAGAACATGAACAACTTACTTCTTTTAAGGAGGAGATTGAGAAGGAGAAGGACGAGGTTTATGGTCGTGGTGTTTTGTGGGACAGAACGTTAAAAGGAACGTGTGGATGTGGAGACGGAGCCAAGAGTGGTGAGTGGTGATGTGCTTCACTTCAGTCACACAGAGTTCATTAACAATTTTCTCCTACTTCAGCACAGAATAGTGACGTTTGTGTCTTGTTGATAACGTGTAGGTGGATGAATGAGCTTTGGCCGTTCAGACTGAAGTCACATGTCAAAAGATCAGATATGTTTCAGTTTCAGGAGCACAGATCCAAGTGTCCTGGGTCACATTTGAAAAAATCGGATCTGTGTCATTCAGACTGAACGTAGCCAAATAGAAGCACGGAAGAAGGAAAATGTCTTTTTCGTATTCCGAGTGAAAAGAACCGCTAACAGTGAATTAAACGTCTTTCAAACATCCGCAGAGCAAACGTAGAAGATCCTAACAAACCGTGGACTCCAACAAGTTCAACAACACATCGAGACTCTTGGAGGTTTTCATCTTTTCTGCTGTGAATGGCCCAGGAGTTTCCACCAAGTCATTGTGGATATCGCCCAAGTGAATATTTGTCCAGGTAGTTGGTGATTCTGACCAGAAATTTGGTTTGGTTCCAACCTTTTGTCGAGGTTGAAAAGGGTGATTTGTCGTCCGTCGATGCTTATGACCAATTTCTGGTCAAATGGTCTTGGGTCCTCTGCCGTTAGAGTGGATAAATAACCGGGATCAATATCCTGTACGTGTTTTCTCGCTCCGTCCGTCATGTTGAATTAGTGTTTCTTGCCACCGACCAAAATAATTCCCAGCATGCAACGCGCGCTTTTGTCAACAATGAAACTCGCCTATAAATATTCAGTTTGACCCACGACTTAGACCCAGTTTTTCATTTTGTCCTCTGTGTATTTGAGTTTGACGCTGCTGACACAGAGGCTGCGTCACAGGAGCAGATCTGTGCCTCTGGTGTAAACTGAAGCTTTTAAAAGTTCACACATGTGCAGCTCTGCCCACGTCACGCTGCGTTACGTTATGTGCTGCTGTCGCTTCTGGTGTCAGTTCTGGGTAATGTGTAAAACTCAATTCAGAGTGACACACGGGTCCTTTAAAATGTGATAAACTAAGATAAAGCTGAACATGAACAAGTCTGTACCAGGTAAATAAACCAAATAAAACCAAGTAAATAAACCAAATAAAACCAAGTAAATAAACCAAATAAAACCAAGTAAATAAACCAAATAAAACCAAGTAAATAAACCAAATAAAACCAAGTAAATAAACCAAATAAAACCAGGTAAATAAACCAATAAAACCAGGTAAATAAACCAAATAAAACCAAAAATAAACCAAATAAACCAGTAAATAAACCAAATAAAACCAAGTAAATAAACCAAATAAAACCAGGTAAATAAACCAAATAAAACCAAGTAAATAAACCAAATAAAACCAGGTAAATAAACCAAATAAAACCAGGTAAATAAACCAAATAAAACCAAGTAAATAAACCAAATAAAACCAAGTAAATAAACCAAATAAAACCAAGTAAATAAACCAAATAAAACCAGGTAAATAAACCAAATAAAACCAAGTAAATAAACCAAATAAAACCAAGTAAATAAACCAAATAAAACCAGGTAAATAAACCAAATAAAACCAAGTAAATAAACCAAATAAAACCAGGTAAATAAACCAAATAAAACCAGGTAAATAAACCAAATAAAACCAGGTAAATAAACCAAATAAAACCAGGTAAATAAACCAAATAAAACCAAGTAAATAAACCAAATAAAACCAAGGTAAATAAAACCAAATAAAACCAGGTAAATAAACCAAATAAAACCAGGTAAATAAACAAATAAAACCAAGTAAATAAACCAAATAAAACCAAGTAAATAAACCAAATAAAACCAGGTAAATAAACCAAATAAAAACCAAGTAAATAAACCAAATAAAACCAGGTAAATAAACCAAATAAAACCAAGTAAATAAACCAAATAAACCAAGTAAATAAACCAAATAAAACCAAGTAAATTAAACCAAATAAAACCAGGTAAAATAAACCAAATAAAACCAAGTAAATAAACCAAATAAAACCAGGTAAATAAACCAAATAAAACCAAGTAAATAAACCAAATAAAACCAAGTAAAATAAACCAAATAAAACCAAGTAAATAAAAATAAAACCAAATAAATAAACCAAATAAAACCAAGTAAATAAACCAAATAAAACCAGGTAAATAAACCAAATAAAACCAGGTAAATAAACCAAATAAAACCAGGTAAATAAACTAAATAAAACCAAGTAAATAAACCAAATAAAACCAGGTAAATAAACCAAATAAAACCAAGTAAAAACCAAGTAAATAAACCAAATAAAACCAGGTAAATAAACCAAATAAAACCAGTAAATAAACCAAATAAAACCAGTAAATAAACCAAATAAAACCAAGTAAATAAACCAAATAAAACCAAGTAAATAAACCAAATAAAACCAGGTAAATAAACCAGGTACATAATGAACAGAGACTGACCTGGAAGTGTTTAAATAAAGATAAAAACTGACAAAAGAATGTTTAAATAAAGATAAAAACTGACAAACTGACCAGGAACCTTTTAAAGATAAAAAGTGATAAAAAAAAATTTTTTTTAAAAGATAAAAAATTACTAGAAATGTTTAAATAAAGATAAAAACTGACCGGAAAGCATTTACATAAAGACTAAAAAAAACTGACAAGGAAGTGTTTAGATAAAGATTAAAAAAAATTTGAAATTAAGTAAATAAAGATAAAAACTGACAAACTGGCTAGAAAATGTTTAAATAAAGATTTTTAAAATGACTAGAAAGTAAGTAAATAAAGATACAAACTGACCAAGATTCATATAAAATAAAGATAAAAACTGACAAACTGACCAGGAACCGTTTAAAGATAAAAAACTATAAAAAAAAAAAAAGATAAAAAATAACTAGAAAGTGTTTAAATAAAGATAAAAACTGAAGAGAAAACATCTAAATAAAGATAAAAACTGAAGAGTTTAAATAAAGATAAAAACTGAAGAGTTTAAATAAAGATAAAAACTGAACAAACTGACCAGGAACCGTTTAAAGATAAAAAGTGATTAAAAAAAAAAAGATAAAAAATTACTAGAAATGTTTAAATAAAGACAAAAACTGACCAGAAAGCATTTAAACAAAGACTAAAAAAAACTGACCAGGAAGTGTTTAGATAAAGATAAAAAAAAACAAAAAACGATTAGAAAGTGTTTACATAAAGATAAAAACTGACAAACTGACCAGGAAGCGTTTAAAGATAAAAAATGATTAAAAAAAAAAAAAAAAAAAGAAAAGAAAAAAAGAAAAAAAGGACTAGAAAGTGTTTAAATAAAGATCAAAACTGACCAGAAAACATCTAAATAAAGATAAAAACTGAAGAAAAGTGTTTAAATAAAGATAAGAACTGAAGAGAAAGTGTTTAAATAAAGATAAAAACTGAAGAGAAAGTGTTTAAATAAAGATAAAAACTGAAGAGAAAGTGTTTAAACTGAACTGAAGAGAAAGTGTTTAAATAAAGATAAAAACTGAAGAGAAAGTGTTTAAATAAAGATAAAAACTGAAGAGAAAGTGTTTAAATAAAGATAAAAACTGAAGAGAAAGTGTTTAAATAAAGATAAAAACTGAAGAGAAAGTGTTTAAATAAAGATAAAAACTGAAGAGTTTTAAATAAAGATAAAAACTGAAGAACCTGTTTAAAGATAAAAAAGATGAAAAAACTGAAGAAAAAAATGAAAAAACTGAAAAAATGAAAAAACTGACCTGAGAAAGCATTTAAACAAAGACTAAAAAAAACTGACCAGGAAAGTGTTTAGATAAAGATTAAAAAAAAAAAAAAAAAAACGATTAGAAAGAAGAGAAAGTGTTTACAATAAAGATAAAAACTGACAAACTGACCAGGAAGCGTTTAAAGATAAAAAATGATTAAAAAAAAGAAAAGAAAAAAAAAAAAGAAAAAAAGAAAGTGTTTAAATAAAGATCAAAAACTGACCAGAAAACATCTAAATAAAGATAAAAACTGAACAGAAAACATCTAAATAAAGGTAAAAACTGACTAGAAAGTGTTTAAATAAAGATAAAAACTGAAGAGAAAGTGTTTAAATAAAGATAAGAACTGAAGAGAAAGTGTTTAAATAAAGATAAAAACTGAAGAGAACGTACCAGGAAGCACATGAAGTCGAGCGCGAGGACGGTGGGCACTCCTCCGAAGGGCAGCCCCTGCAGCACGGTGCTCCGGATGCGCGCCGAGTAACAGTAGGCTTTGGGCTCGCTCTGGGACGAGCAGTTGTCCGGATCCGAGCACGACGGGGCCAGGTTTAACAGCGGCATGATGACGGACGGCCAAACCAGCCAATCGGGAGACTCAGACACGCCCACAGAGCAGCATCGGCCAATCAGGAGAGTCGCTCAGACCTGGAGACGAAAACACACAACAGTCAGGACGAGTTCTGTATGAGATTTTGTGTCCCACGTTTGTTATGACGCAAAAGTACAGATTAAAATATGTTTAAGACGGACGCAGGAAACCAAAAGACGAAAAAAAAAAAACTTTAACTATCCCGTGACCAAAAAAAAACATAATAATAAAGGAAAAGACGATCACCATAACAAAAAACAACCTAAAAACTTTCCAAAATAACAATAACTTATAGAAACCAAACAGAAAAAAAATAGAACAAACCAGGTTTAAACTGGGACTAAACTAGGACTAAACCAGGACTATAATCAGGACTAAACCAGGACTGGACAGGACAGGATGTAATCTGTAATCTGTAGGGGAAAACATTTTAAAGGTTTAGACCTGGTTTAGTCCTGGTTTAGTCCTGGTTTAGTCCTGGTTTAGTCCTGGTTTAGTCCTGTTTAGTCCTGTTTAGTCCTGGTTTAGTCCTGGTTTAGTCCTGGTTTAGTCCTGGTTTAGTCCTGGTTTAGTCCTGGTTTAGTCCTGGTTTAGACCTGGTTTAGTCCTGGTTTAGTCCTGGTTTAGTCCTAGTTTAGACCTGGTTTAGACCAGGTTTAGTCCTGGTTTAGACCTGGTTTAGACCTGGTTTAGACCTGGTTTAGACCTGGTTTAGTATCTGGCAATGAGTGGAATTACCGAGAAAAAAAAAAAGGGGGGGGATTTAGCCCAAAATGTGAAAACAGGAAAATCCCGCCATGTAATCCATTTATTTCAACAAAGTAACTGTAATCCAATTACCACTCACTGAAACAGTAACTGTAACTGAATACAGTTACTCATAATTTGTACTCTGATTACGTAACTCCGGTACATGTAATCTGTTACTCCCCGACACTGGTGTTTGGTCAGTACACGTGTCCATTCATTCATGTCATTTATTTTGGTCCAAAAAGGAAACAGTTATCGCTGCGTCCTCGCCAGATGCAGCAGAAAACTGCTGAAATATTCTAACAGAGGAGGGTTTTATCTTTCAGTCACTTTTTATTTTACGTTGATAGACTAAGGAATGACAAAGATATTCACTTTTAAATACTTTAGAATCACTTTTGGCTTTACAACGGCTTTAGTCAAATGCACTCGTGTACGAACATGCGACGTGACTCGTCATATACAAGATCTTTTTCTCACACTCTGTCTCATGACTGACCAGGTCTGAACCAGGACTAAACCAAGACTGAACCAGGACTAAACCAGGTCTAAACCAGGAATAAAACAAGTCTAAAACAGGACAAAACCAGATCTGAACCAGGTCTGAACTGCAACTAAACCACAACTAAACTAGAACTAAATCAGGTCTGAGTCAGGACTAAACCAAGACTGAACCAGGACTAAACCAAGATTGGAGCAAGATTGAACCAAGACTAAACCAGACTGCACAACAACCCACCCCACTGCACACAAACTTTCAGTAGTAAGAACATTATTCGAACGGGCCACACTCATCACAGACCGACAGGGAGGAAGAGGAGAGACACATCATACAAGCACTCAAACAATGTCAATATCCCAGCTGGGCCATGAACAAAGGCAGACAACAAGTTATCAATAAAACCAACAAACCCCGGAAAAAAAAACACAACAATCCAACACAGGGCAGCAGGACAAAAACATAGTCACACTACCGAACATCAGAGGAATAACCGAACCCATCCAGAGCCATGAAAAAACACAACATAAGCACTGTAGTAAAACCAGACACAAAACTCCGTCAACAGCTCGTACATCCCAAGGACAAAATCCCACAAGAACAAAAATGCAACGCCACATACGAAATTCAATGCAAATCATGCAATAAATCATACATAGGGGAAACAGGCCGGGCATTTCACATCCGAAAAAAGGAACAACAAAAGGAATGCGAGAAGGAAACGTCAGGGAGACTCACCAGAACACAAAAAGACAAAGCAGAACAGGAAAACCTAAAATCCGCCACATCAGACACTGTAAAAGGAACAACCACATTCTGGATCGGGACGGGGCTCGGGTCATTGGATCGGAAAACAACAAGTTCAAACGCTGGATCAAGGAGGACATTGAAATCAGGAAACGAGGCACGGACAGCATTAACCGTGATGACGGCGCGTTCCTCCTTTCACACACCTGGGACACCCTCCTCCAGAGACACCGGGCGACGGGAGGCGTGGTCAGTCTGAGCGACCTGCCAGGTCCATCAGGTCTGACCACGCCCACAGGAAGTAACAACAGCTGATATACGACACGTCAACACCAACACCAAGGACAGTTCTGAAGATGCAGCAGCAGCCGAAACATGTCAACAAGGTAAACACACTTTACTGCATTGTCTTTAAAAAGAACCTAAGAAGTTAAAGTATATAAGAAGACAAAATGAACCTCATTGGCTTAAGACTAAACCAGGTCTAAACCAGATCTAAACCAGGTCTAAACCAGGTTTAAACCAGATCTAAACCAGGTCTAAACTAGAAATAAACCAGGACTAAACCAGGTCTAAACTAGAAATAAACCAGGACTAAACCAGGTCTAAACTAGAACTAAACCAGGACTAAACCAGGTTTAAACCAGGTCTAAACTAAAACTAGAACTAAACCAGGACTAAACCAGGTCTAAACTAGAACTAAACCAGGACTAAACCAGGTTTAAACCAGGACTAAACCAGAACTAAACCAGGACTAAACCAGGTCTAAACCCGGTCAGAAACAGTCTATATTAAGAGTAAACTGTCTCTATTCTAAAATATAAAACAACCTGAGAAGCTCTGATCTTATTTTTTACGAATAAAAACTCTGAAAATCATTGAAGGAAACGAACTAAAACACTTCACATATAAACTCCAGCTGTCAATCAAAGTGTTTTTATATTTATACTCATTAACAGAAAAAAAAAAACTAAAACATGAGATATAAATAAACCGGGTCAACAAATGTGAACATCTGTAAAGCTCAGAGTTTGACCGTGTGCTCGAGCTCGGATTAGACTGTGGACGTTCTGGCGGTTCGTACGAGAGAGAGAGAGAGAGAGAGACTCCATTTCCCACGATGCCGCAGCGGTGACCCAGTGATGCGGTCGCCGTGGAAACCGCTGTAAAGTCTGACCCAGTTTTTCCTCGACTGATTATGACATCACAACGGCATCGCTGCCACACCTCCCCCCAAACAAAAACGACAGAAGACTAAACCAGAGAAGAGAAGAGAGGGAAGACTAAACCAGGACTAAACCAGGACTAAACCAGGACTAAACCAGGACTAAACCAGGACTAAAACAGGACTAAACCAGGACTAAAGCAGGACTAAACCAGGACTAAAGCAGGACTAGGACTAAACCAGGACTAAACCAGGACTAAAAGGACAAAGGACTAAACCAGGACTAAAGGAGGACTAAAGGACTAAACCAGGACTAAAACCAGGACTAAACCAGGACTAAAACCAGGACTAAAAGGACTAAAAGGACTAAACCAGGACTAAACCAGGACTAAACCAGGACTAAACCAGGACTAAACCAGGACTAAACCAGGACTAAACCAGGACTAAAACAGGACTAAAACTAAACCAGGACTAAAACAGGACTAAACAGGACTAAAAGGACTAAAGGACTAAAACAGGACTAAAACAGAACTAAACAGAACTAAACCAGGACTAAACCAGGACTAAACCAGGACTAAAGCAGAACTAAAGCAGGACTAAACCAGGACTAAACCAGGACTAAACCAGGACTAAAACAGGACTAAAGCAGGACTAAAACAGGACTAAACCAAGACTAAAGCAGGACTAAACCAGGACTAAACCAGGACTAAAACAGGACTAAAGCAGGACTAAAACAGGACTAAACCAAGACTAAAGCAGGACTAAAGCAGGACTAAAACAGGACTAAACCAGGACTAAAGTACAACTAAATCAGGACTAAAACAGGACTAAAACAGGACTAAAGCAGAACTAAACCAAGACTAAAGCAGGACTAAAGCAGGACTCAAGCAGGACTAAACCAAGACTAAAGTACAACTAAATCAGGACTAAAGCAGGACTAAAGCAGGACTAAAACAGGACTAAAGCAGAACTAAACCAAGACTAAAGCAGGACTAAACCAGGACTAAAGCAGGACTAAACCAAGACTAGACCAGGACTACAACAAGGACTAAAGAAGGACTAAATCAAGACTAAAGCAGGACTAAAACAGAACTAAACCAAGACTAAACCAGGACTAAAGTACAACTAAAGCAGGAATAAAACAGGTCTAAAACCAGGATTAAACTAGAACTAAACCAGATCTAAACTAGAACTAAACCAGGTCTAAACCAGGTTTAAACCAGGTCTAAACAAGAACTAAACCATGTCTAAAACCAGGATTAAACCAGGTCTAAACCAGGATTAAACTAGAACTAAACCAGGATTAAACCAGGTCTAAACTAGAACTAAACCAGGACTAAACCATGTCTAAAACAGGACTAAAACAAAACTGAGGCAGAACTAAAGTAGGACTAAACCAGGACTAAAGCAAAACTAAGGCAGGACTAAACCAGGTCTAAAGCAGGACTACAAACAAGACTAAACCAGGACCGAACCAGGTCTAAAACAGGACTAAAACAGGACTAAACCAGGACTACAACAAGGATTATAACCAGGCTAACAAAGGACTAAAATGAGACTGAAGTAGGACTAAACCAGGACTAAACCAGAACTAAGGCAGGACTAAAGCAGGACTACACGAGGACCAAAGCAGGACTAAACCAGGACTAAACCAGGCTAACAAAGGACTAAAATGAGACTGAAACAGGACTAAAGCAGGACTAAAGAAGGACTAAACCAGGATTTAAAAAGGACTAAACCAGCACTACAACCAGGCTAATACAGGTTAAAATGAGACTCAACCAGGACTAAACTAGGACTAAGCTAAAATGAAACCAGGACTAAATCAGGCCTAAACCAGGACTACAACCAGGACTACAGCCAGACTAACAAAGGACTGAAATGAAACTGAGCCAGGACTAAATAATGCAAAAGGTAAGATTAAACCAGGACAAAAACTGAACCAGATAAAAGTCAAGGATAAACAAGGACAAAACCAGAACTAAACCAGATCTGAACCAGGTCTGAACCACAGCCAAACCAAAAATAAATATGACTAAACCAGGTCTGGACCAGGACTAAACCAGGACTAAAGCAGGTCTAAACCAGGTTTGAACCACAACCAAACCAAAAATAAATATGACTAAACCAGGTCTGGACCAGGACTAAACCAGGACTAAAGCAGGTCTAAACCAGGTCTGAACCACAGCCAAACCAAAAATAAATATGACTAAACCAGGTCTGGACCAGGACTAAACCAGAACTAAACCAGATCTGAACCAGGTCTGAACCACAGCCAAACCAAAAATAAATATGACTAAACCAGGTCTGGACCAGGACTAAACCAGGACCAAACCAGATCTAAACCAGGTTTGAACCACAACCAAACCAAAAATAAATATGACTAAACCAGGTCTGGACCAGGACTAAACCAGAACCAGACTAAAACCAGATCTAAACCAGGTTTGAACCACAACCAAACCAAAAATAAATATGACTAAACCAGGTCTGGACCAGGACTAAACCAGGACCAAACCAGGACCAAACCAAGACTGAACCAAGACTGAACCAAGACTGAACCAGGACTAAACAAGGTCTAAACCAGGACCGTGTTGCAGTTTTTGTGAATGGAGAGTAGATGTGTGGTTGCCGTGGGAGACGCAGCAGCATGACTCATCCTCGTCTGTTTAAAAAAATAAATAAATTTTAAAAAAGCGTCCGTTCAAAAATAGGTCTGAGGATTTCATAACAGCGAGTTTTTCTGATCCTCACGGCGTCTACAGCGTCTACAGCGCCACCACCAGGCTCACCGGGGCACTGCGCTCTGAAATCTGAATTTTGTTCCTCAAATTTTTGTTTATTTTGAAAAACGCTTCTGGTCGCTCATTGAGAATGTAAAGAGTCTGAGCGAGAGGGTTTGTTTTCTACTGGAACTGTTTGTTTATTTTAGACGAGGACTTTTTAAAGGTCCTGTTTACTCCACAAAAACAAATCCGTGCATTATTCGTTCGTTCGTTTTTCAAAATAAAAGCAAAAACTATTTTCTTCATTATTTGTGTCGAAAACCAAAATGAAAAAACTGATAATGATTTGTTTTTTCAGTTTTCGATTTTGTATTTAAATGAAAAATGGAAAAAAAAAACTTTTCTGTGACTTAAACTGTGATGCCGGACTGAACCAGGACTAAACCAGGACTGAACCAGGACCTAAACCAGGACTGAACCAGGACTAAACCAGGTCTAAACCAGGACTGAACCAGGACTGAGACCGGGATCAGAACA
>NW_026571190.1:39573943-39583943 GCF_026225935.1 Boleophthalmus pectinirostris | reverse complement strand
GACAGAAAGGATTAAAGCCATACTGCGGAACATTCCAGACGAAGCGAAACCATCTCCAAAGAGAAAAGCACGAGGAGTACTTTACCCAAACACTTTTTTACTCTTACTTCATTTCTTGGACGATTACTTTGTACTTGTACTCGTGTAAAAGTACTTTGAAGTAACGTTACTCGTACTTTCGGATACTCGAGGCTCCTGCGCGTAAACAAAAGTACAAATAAATAGTTTTGGTTTTAGTTTGAGCTGAGGTCGGGTCCAGAGGTGAGTTTCCCCTGAGGTTTATATTTAGACTCGTGTTGTGTTCGAAATCCGACACGTCCTCGTGATTCTGAGCCGCGCTGAGTTCAAGACGCGCAGGAAAACACACGACTACTCGAGTATTCACACGATTATACACGAGAGAGAGACAGGGGGCAAGAGACAGGGGTAAGAGACAGGGAAGAGACAAGGGAGAGACAGGGGTAAGACAGGAGTAAGACAGGGAGAGACAGGGGTAAGACAGGAGTAAGACAGGGGTAAGAGAGAAAAGAGACAAGGGTAGAGACAGGAGTAAGACAGGGGTAAGAGAGAAAAGAGAAGACAGGGAAGAGAGAAAAGAGAAGACAGGGGTAAGACAGGGGTAAGAGAGAAAAGAGAAGACGGGGGAAGAGAGAAAAGAGAAGACAGGAGTAAGAGAGAAAAGAGAAGACGGGGGTAAGAGAGAAAAGAGAAGACAGGGGCAAGAGAGAAAAGAGAAGACAGGGGTAAGAGAGAAAAGAGAAGACGGGGGTAAGAGAGAAAAGAGAAGAGGTAAGAGAGAAAAGAGAAGACGGGTAAGAAGAGAAAAGAAGAGAGAAGAAGGAGTAAGACAGGGGTAAGAGAGAAAAGAGAAGACAGGGTAAGAGAGAAAAGAGAAGACGAGGGGTAAGACAGGGGTAAGAGAGAAAAGAGAAGACAGGGTAAGTAAGACAGGGGTAAGAGAGAAAAGAGAAGACGGGGGTAAGAGAGAAAAGAGAAGACAGGGGAAGAAGAGAAAAGAGAAAAGAGAAGACAGGAGTAAGACAGGGGTAAGAGAGAAAAGAGAAGACGGGGTAAGAGAGAAAAGAGAGAGAAGACGGGAAGAAGAAAAGAGAAGGGGGGTAAAGAGCAGAGAGAAAGAGAAGAAAGAGAAGACAGGGGTAGTAAGACAAGAGAGAAAAGTAAGAGACAGAGAAGACAGGGGGTAAGACAGGGGTAAGAGGCAGGGGTAAGAGACAGAGGAGACAGGAGACAGGGTAGACAGGGCAAGGGGCAAGAGACAGAGGAGTAGACAGGGGTAAGACAGGGGCAAGAGACAGGGGCAAGACAGAGGAGAGACAGGGGGAGAGACAGAGGAGGAGACAGGTGTAAGGCAGGGGCAAGAGAGAGTGGAGCGGACAGGGGCAAGACAGGGATAAGACAGGGGCAAGAGACAGGGGCATGACAGGGGCAAGAGACAGGGGCATGACAGGGGCATACAGGAGCAAGACGACAAAGAGACAGAGGAGCAGGACAGGGGTACGACAGGAGCAGGAGACGGAGGAGCAGACAGGGGCAAGACAGGGACAGAGAGGGGCAGACAGGGGCAGACAGGAGCAGACAGGAGCAGACAGGAGCAGAGGATCTTCAGCTTCTAAAAACTTAAAAATGGGACAATCTCAAAACTAGAAGAAGAAACACGATCATAAAAGTTCAAACATTTACTAACTGCGTTCATTCAGATTGATCCATGACATCACAAGGTGGAACAGAGCATTTTGACGACTTAAACCTCACAAAAGTCCATTTCAGTATCACAAAAAACGATAAATTCTGAAGAGTCCGTTTAAAAATATTTCACACAGATTTACAGAACTGGACTTAAATAAAAACGGATTTTGAGAATTTTGCAGAGACGATATTTGTATTTCCTCAAAACCTACAGACGGAAAAAACAAGAAGCAGTCAATTAATCTGTCAGTGTTGACCTGGTTTAGTCCTGGTTTAGTCCTGGTTTAGACTTGTTTAGACTTGGTTTAGTCCAAGTTTAGTCCTAGTTCAGACCTAGATTAGTCCTTGTTTATACTTGTTTTAGTGCTGGTTTAGTCCTGGTTTATATACTTGTTTTAGTGCTGGTTTAGTCCTGGTTTAGTCCTGGTTTAGACTTGTTTTAGTCCTGGTTTAGTCCGAGTTTAGTTCTAGTTTAGACCTGGTTTAATCCTGGTTTATTTCTGGTTTTAGTCCTAGTTTAGTCCTGGTTTAATTCTAATTTAGTCCTGGTTTAGTCCTTGTTTATTCCTTGTTTAGTCCTGCTTTAGTCCTGGTTCAGTCCTGGTTTAGTCCTTGTTTAGTCCTGCTTTAGTCCTGGTTTAGTCCCGGTTTAGTCCTGGTTTAATCTTGGTTTAGTCTTGGTTTAGGTCTAGTTTAGTCCTAGTTTAGTTCTGGTTTAGTTCTAGTTTAGTACCGGTTTAGTCTTGGTTTAGTCCTAGTTTAAACCTGATTTAGTCCTAGTTTAGTCCTGGATTAGTGCTGGTTTAGACCTGGTTTACTTCTAGTTTAGTCCTGCTTTAGTCCTGGTTTAGTCCTGGTTTAGTTCTACTTTAATCCTGGTTTAGTCCTGTTTTAGTCCATTCCAGATTCCTTCCTTATTTACTCCTGGTTAGTTAAAGGGTCCAGATAAACCAGGACTAAACCAGGACTAAATCAGGACTAAAAAATAAAAACTGTATGTATGCACTGTGTAACTTTTCGTTTGATGGTCCGTCACCTTCTGTTTCCATGGATACGTCATTCCTCTGCCTGAAATGTTCCACAGTGGGACTTTAAACAGCTCTACTCTACGTTTATTCAATCACAGGTGGATTTACAGCTCAAAAACACCTAGAAACACCCTCGCCTCTGCACAGATCTGACCTGTAACTCGGTCTGGTTCGGCCTCCGTGAAGATATGAAGGTTTAAAGCCACACTGCGGAACATTCCAGACAAAGCAACAACACAATGCACCTTTAAACGTAATAATGTCGTAGTAGATTAGTCACAGTGAAATCAAAATCACCGCTCGATTCTGAACGGACACAATTAAATCACAAAATCGCCATTTTTTTAAGCACTATCATTTTGGGATTTAACGATATCCGCATTTTTCGATACGATATTTAGTCCGATATTGTGTGAAAGCGAACAAAAGTGTGAATATACTACTTTTTCCAGCCTTGACAAGCCTTTGGTTCTGTCCTAAACCAAAGAGTTAAGATTTAAAAGTGCTTCATAAGTGATTTCATTGTGTAAATTGAGCTGAAAAGGAGCAAAGGATCATGGTCTATGTAGTTCTTTGCTGTTCTTGTCGCTTTTGCTTTCCTCCACAAGCAACAAAATCTCTCCCGTATAAGTTTTTCAGTTCAGATTTCAGTCTTTTCGTCAGTTGTTCTGTACATGTTTAAAATAAATGTGACGTTTGAACAGAATCTTATTATTAAATTTGAAAATTGAAAATCTAAACACAATCGTAAAGTCGGAAAAAAATGAAAAAAATTTGCTTATTACACAAAATGGATTCCCTCGTTCCGCCTCAAAAACAGACCTGGAGTTGTGTTTTGTTCATTCGCACGCGTTTTAGTAACTCTTTATTATTAGTCTGTCCACATCTCCAAATCTCAAAATGCTCAGTTCCACCTTGTGATGTCATGAAGTGGTAGTTTTCAAGTTTTCAGATCAATATTTCATTTAGTTCAGTAAAAATTGACAATTCCAGGTCTGATTTTTTTTTTTTTTTTTTCGTTTTCTAGATTCTAGTGAAGGTGCGCGGAGTTTAAAAACACAGTGGAGCACTTCCTGTGTTACCACATGATGACATCACAAGGTGGAGCAGAGTGTTTTCTGCAGGCAACAACAACAACAACAACACAACTCCAGCTCTGTTGATGAGGAAATGACACTATCAACTAGATTATCAACTTGTACTTCCCTTCGCTGTTGCACTGCAGAAGTAGTAGTAGTAGTAGTAGTAGTAGTAGTAACATCTGTAGTAGTAATAGCAGTAGTAGCAGTAGCAGTAGTAGTAGTAGTAGTAGTAGTAGCAGCAGCAGTAGTTGTACTTTTTTGAGTGTGACAAACGTCTGTGAGGGAGAGATAAACAACTGGCCCTGATAAGACAAACACTGTTTTGTGTGTAACCTGGGACAGTCCTGGTTTAGTCCTGGTTTAGTCCTGGTTTAGTCCTGGTTTAGTCCTGGTTTAGTCCTGGTTTAGTCCTGGTTCAATTCTGGTTTAGACTTGGTTTTAGTCTTGGTTAAGTCCTGGTTTACTTTTGGTTTTCCACAACTTGTTTTTCCTTTCCATTATTCAATCTGTAACTTAGGACAGCCCTTATTTAGTCATGGTTTAGTCTTAGTTTAGACCTGGTTTAGACCTGGTTTAGACCTGGTTTAGACCTGGTTTAGACCTGGTTTGGTCCCTGTTCAGACTCTCTATTCCTGGTTCGCTAGAAACAGAATGATGAACAATTGTGAACAGTGCCAATAATGAAAATTTAAAACAATTGTTACATATTTTGAATTGAGTCTGGTTTAGTCCTGGTTTAGTCCTGGTTTAGTCCTGGTTTAGTCCTGGACAGGTCTATCCCAGGTCTTATATGTAGCCTATAGGTTTGTGAGGGAGAGATAAAGGACTGGCCCTGATAAGACCAACGCAGAGGCACAACACGCAACGAGAACAACAGGTCCTCCAGAGCCTCCAGGACCAAGACCAGATCTGGAGAAGTTCTGGTTTAGTCTTGGTTTAGTCCCTGCTCCGTTTCCCTCGTTATTTAGTCCTGGTTAAAGGGTCCAGCTAGACCAGTTCTCAACCAGGACTTAAAAACTCCAAAGTAAATGTCATTTGTTTTGCTGCTCCTGGTCCTGGTTTAGTCCTGGTTTAGTCCTGCTTTAGTCTTGGTGTAGTTTTAGTCCTGGTTTAGTCCTGGTGTAGTCCTGCTTTAGTCCTGGTGTAGTCCTAGTTTAGTCCTGGTTTAGTCCTGGTTTAGTCCTGGTAGTTTAGTCCTAGTCTTTTTAGTCCTGGTTTAGTCCTGTTTAGTCTGGTAGTCCTAGTCCTGGTTTAGTCCTGTTAGTCCTGGTCCTGTAGTCATGTTAGCCTGTAGTGTCCTAGTCCTAGTCTGTTTAGTCCTGGTTTAGTCCTAGTATAGTCCTGCTTTAGTCCTGCTCTGGCCCTGGTCTGGTCTGGCCCATGTTACATGTAGCCTATGTCTTTAGTTCTGCTTTAGCCCTGGTATAATTTTGATTTAGTCCTGGCTTAGTCCCGCTTTGGCCCTGTCTTAGTTCTCTTTTATTCCTGGTTTATTCCTGTTTTAGTCCTGTCTTAGTACTGGTTTAGTCCTGGTTTAGTCCTGCTCTGGCCCTGATCTGGTCTGGCCCATGTTACATGTAGCCTATAGGTTTAGTCTTGTTTTATTCCTGATTTATTCCTGTTTTATTCCTGATTTTAGTCCTGTTTTAGTCCTGGTATAGTCCTGTTTTAGTCCTGCTTTAGACCTGTTTTAGTCCTGGTATAGTCCTGTTTTAGTCCTGCTTTAGACCTGTTTTAGTCCTGGTTTAGTCCTGGTATAGTCCTGTTTTAGTCCTGCTTTAGACCTGTTTTAGTCCTGGTTTAGTCCTGGTTTAGTCCTGGTATAGTCCTGTTTTAGTCCTGCTTTAGACCTGTTTTAGTCCTGGTATAGTCCTGTTTTAGTCCTGCTTTAGTCCTGCTTTAGTCCTGTTTTAGTCCTGGTATAGTCCTGTTTTAGTAGTCCTGTTTTAGTCCTGCCTGCTTTTAGACCTGTTTTAGTCCTGCTTTAGTCCTGTTTTAGTCCTGGTATAGTCCTGTTTTAGTCCTGCTTTAGTCCTGTTTAGTCCTGTTTTAGTCCTGGTATAGTCCTGTTTTAGTCCTGTTTTAGTCCTGTTTTAGTCCTGGTATAGTCCTGTTTTAGTCCTGCTTTAGACCTGTTTTAGTCCTGGTATAGTCCTGCTTTAGTCCTGGTTTAGTCCTGGTTTAAGTCCTGGTTTAGTCCTGGTTTAGTTCTGGTATAGTCCTGCTTTAGTCCTGGTCTGACCCTGATCTGGTCTGGCCCGTGTTACATGTAGCCTATAGATTTAGTAATGTTTTATTCCTGTTTTAGTCCTGGTTTAGTCCCGCTCTGGCCCTGGTCTGGCCCTGGTCTGGCCCTGGTCTGGCTGGCCTGGTCTGGCCCTGGTCTGGTCTGGCCCTGGTCTGGCCCTGGTCTGGCCCTGGTCTGGCCCTGGTCTGGTCCGGCCCGGCCCGTGTAGCCTGTAGGTTTAGCCTGGCTGCTACTCGGCTCCGCTGTCGCTGCACCTGTCGCCTGCGGCCGGGGACAGTCCTGCTTTTATCCCGCTTCAGCCCCGCTTTAGTCCCGCCGTTTGTCCCCCCCCCTCCTCCCGCTTCATGACGCCGTTTGAGCCCCGGTGGTTCGGCCCCCGGAGCTGTGGATCCCCGCGGGGACAGATGTAGAGGACAGCCGCTCGGTGCGCCCTGTCCTCTGCGCTCGCTTATATAACCCCCGCCTCCCCCCGAGAAAAAAAAAAAAAAAAAAAAAAAAAAAAAACACCACCACCACCACCAGGCTGGATGGATGCTACCGGCGCACCGCGACACAGCAGGCCGGCCCACGGTGCACCGCGACCGGGCCCGACCGCCCCCAGAGCCCCGCGGATCAGCTCACCCAAAGCCGCTTGCTCCCTGCGCCGCAATAAACCAATTAGAAGAGCGGTTTACCTGATCACACCAAGCCGACGGTGCCGCAGCTAAATCCGCTACACATCCACCGAGCGGGCGCCCCCACCGCCGCCGCACATCGCCCGAGAAACGCTGCGGAAACACGGGCACGGAGAGCGGGGAAGGACGCGGGGCTCGGACACGGACGGAGCTCGGGGCCGGTCCTGGAGCGAGGACGTGGAGGAGGAGGAGGAGGCCGCGGCGCAGTGCTCCTCCGCCGGGCGTGTAGATCACCGAAGCCCGCTGCAGCTGCTGGTCCTGCGCCGGTGCGTCGCGGGGAAATGGCTGAGCCGAGTCTGGACGGGGAGGACGGGAACAGCGCTGCGCCACGGACACCGCCAGGGGGAGCCGCAGAGCCGCAGAGCCGCAGACATACAGAGCCACAGAGACACAGAACCTTCACAATAAAACACACGCGGTTCATTGATAGAAAACAGAAAGATCTAGAAATAAAGATCGAAGTGAAGACTGGCTTATTGGGTCAATATTTGGGTTTAGTTGTGTTATAATCCTAGTTTTATTTTAGTTTTGGTTTAGTCCTAGTTTAGTCTCGTTTTAGTCCTGGTTTAGACCTAGTTTACTTTTAGTTTAGTCCTGGTTTAGTCCTGGTTTAGACCTGGTTTAGTCCTGGTTTAGTCCTGGTTTAGACCTGGTTTAGTCCTGGTTTAGTCCTGGTTGGTTTAGACCTGGTTTAGTCCTGTTTTAGTCCTGGTTTAGTCCTGGTTTAGACCTGGTTTAGTCCTGGTTTAGATCTGGTTTAGACCTAGTTTAGTCCTGTTTTAGTCCTGGCTTAGTCCTGTTATAGTCCAGTGTTAGCCCCTAGTTTAGTCCTGGTTTAGATCTAGTTTAGTTTTGTTTTAGTCCTGCTTTAGTCCTGGTTTAGTTTTAGTTTAGTCCTGGTATAGACCTAGGTTAGTCCTGGTTTAATCCTGGTTTAGAACTGGTTTAGACCTAGTTTAGTCCTGTTTTAGTCCTGGCTTAGTCCTGTTATAGTCCAGTGTTAGCCCTAGTTTAGACCTAGTTTAGTCCAGGTTTAGATCTAGTTTAATTTTAGTTTAGTCTTGTTTTAGTCCTGGTTTAGTCTTGGTTTAGTCTTGTTTTAGTCCTGTTTTAGTTTTAGTTTAGTCTTTAGTTTTAGTCTGGTTTAGTTTAGTCCTGTTTAGTGTTAGTCCTGGTTTAGTCCTGTTTAGTCCTTTTAGTCCTGGTTTAGTTTTTAGTTCCTGGTTTAGTCTTGTTTTAGTCCTGGTTTAGTCTTGGTTTAGTCTTGGTTTAGTTTTGTTTTAGTCCTGGTTTAGACCTAGTTTAGACCTGGTTTAGACCTAGTTTAGTCCTGTTTTAGTCCTGGCTTAGTCCTGTTATAGTCCAGTGTTAGCCCTAGTTTAGTCCTGGTTTAGATCTAGTTTAGTCCTGGTTTAGATCTAGTTTAGTTTTGTTTTAGTCTTGTTTTAGTCCTGGTTTAGTTTTAGTTTAGTCTTGTTTTAGTCCTGGTTTAGTCTTGTTTTAATCCTGGTTTAGTCTTTGGTTCAGTTTTGTTTTAGTCCTGGTTTGGACCTAGTTTAGTTTTAGTTTAGTCTTGTTTTAGTCCTGGTTTAGTCTTGGTTTAGTCTTTGGTTCAGTTTTGTTTTAGTCCTGGTTTGGACCTAGTTTAGTTTTAGTTTAGTCTTGTTTTAGTCCTGGTTTAGTCTTGATTTAGTCTTTGGTTCAGTTTTGTTTTAGTCCTGGTTTGGACCTAGTTTAGTTTTAGTTTAGTCTTGTTTTAGTCCTGGTTTAGTCTTTGGTTCAGTTTTGTTTTAGTCCTGGTTGCCTGATGGCTGAGCCGAGTCTGGACGGGAACAGCGCTGCGCCACGGACACCGCCAGGGGGAGCCACAGAGCCGCAGAGCCGCAGACATACAGAGCCACAGAGACACAGAACCTTCACAATAAAACACACGCGGTTCATTCATAGAAAACAGAAAGATCTAGAAATAAAGAGATTGAAGATGACTGCGTTATTGGGTCAATATTTGGGTTTAGTCCTGGTTTAGTTTTGTTTTAATCCTTTTTTAGTCCTGTTTTAGACCTAGTTTTGTTTTGTTTTAGCCCTGGTTTGGTTCTAGTTTAACCCTGGTTCAGTTCTGGTTTAGTCTTGGTTTCGTTTAATTTTAGTTTTATTTTAGACCTAGTTTAGTCTTGTTTTAGTCCTGTTTTAGTCCAGGTTTAGTCCTGTTTTAGACCCAGTTTAGTCCTGTTTTAGTCCAGGTTTAGTCCTGTTTTAGACCCAGTTTAGTCCGTTTAGTGTTTTAGTCCCCTGTTTTAGTTTGTTTAGTTTAGTCCTGTTAGTTTTTAGTCCTGTTTTAGTCCATTTAATAATAATAATAATAATAATAATAATAATAATAATAATAATAATAGTTTTATAGTCCTGTTTATATAAAGTCAGAAATATAATAATCAGTAATAATAATATAATAATAATAATAATACTGTTTTACATTAGTTAAGTCATATAAAGTTTAAAACATAATAATAACATAATAATAATAATAATAATAATAATAATAATAATAATAATAATAATAATAATAATAACATAATATCAGTTGTCTCAGTCTCTTTTTGGACTCTCAGAGACGCTTTACAGAACATTATTCATTCACTCCAGACCTGGTGATGGACACTATTGTAGTCACAGCTGCCCTGGGGCAGACTGACGGAGGTGAGGCTGTCAATCTGCACCACTGACCCCTCCGACCACCACCAACACTCACACACACACCACTTTCATACTAGGCAATGAGGGTGAAGTGTCTTGCCTAAGGACACAATGACAGTTTTTACCACTGACGCCTCCTGTGGCTCCTGATTTTCCCAGTGTCTCCATCCAAGTCCAGACCAGACCAGACCAGACCAGACCTCTGAGCGTCTGAGATCTGATGGGATCAGGCTTTATAACAAGCTGGTATGGCCAGTCCTGGTTCAGTCCTGGTCCAGTCTTGGTTTAGTCCTGGTTCAGTCCTGGTCCAGTCTTGGTTTAGTCCTGGTTCAGTCCTGGTCCAGTCTTGGTTTAGTCCTGGTTCAGTCCTGGTCCAGTCTTGGTTTAGTCCTGGTTCAGTCTTGGTCCAGTCTTGGTTTAGTCCTGGTTCAGTCCTGGTTTTTAGTCTGGTTCAGTCTGGTCCAGTCTTGGTTTAGTCCTGGTTCAGTCCTGGTTCCAGTCTTGGTTTAGTCCTGGTTCAGTCCTGGTCCAGTCTTGGTTTAGTCCTGGTTCAGTCCTGGTCCAGTC
>NW_026571190.1:39543443-39568443 GCF_026225935.1 Boleophthalmus pectinirostris | reverse complement strand
GGTGATTTGTCGTCCGTCGATGCTTATGACCAATTTCTGGTCAAATGGTCTTGGGTCCTCTGCCGTTAGAGTGGATAAATAACCGGGATCAATACCCTTTACATGTTTTCTCGCTCCGTCCGTCATGTTCAATTAGTTTTTTTTTGCCGCCGACCAAAATAATTCCCAGCATGCAACGCGCGCTTTTGTCAACAATGAAACTCGCCTATATGACATGAGTTTTCTGATCCGGCCCCTTTGGGATCAAAGTCGGTTGGATACAGCCCCCGGACCAAAATGAGTTTGACACTCCTGGTTTAATATATAAGTCACAGGAAACACCCAAACCATGAAAAAACCTAAGCTACGTTCAGACTGCAGCCTGAAGTGACCCAAATCCGATTTTTTGGCCCCTATGTTCCTGTATCTGATCTTTTAATGTCAGTCTGAACCACACAGATCCAATTTTTTCAAATGTGACCCAGGACACTTGGATATGTGCTCCTGAAACTGATACATATCTGATCTTTTGACATGTGACTTCAGTCTGAACGGCCAAAGTGCATTCATCCACCTACACGTTATCAACAAGACACAAACGTCACTATTCTGCGCTGAAGCAGGCGAAAATTGTTAATGAACTCTGTGTCACTGAAGTGAAGCACATCACCACTCACCACTCTTGGCTCCGTCTCCACATCCACACGTTCCTTTTAACGTTCTGTCCCACAAAACACCACGACCAAAAACCTCGTCCTTCTCCTTCTCAATCTCCTCCTTAAAACAAGTAAGTTGTTCATGTTCTGGCTCCGGTACGAGAGGAACTTTAAAATCTCCAGGTGCTCGATGCTGCGTCCATGTTTGGACAACTTCTGTAAACACAGAGACGCTCGCTGCGGTTGACGTCGTCGTGTCTCCAGTGTCACATGTGGGACACTTTTGGGCCGTTTAATGTTCACACTGGAGTCACATACAAGTCGCATTTAATTGGAAATGTGAACGACCTCGAAAAAACATCAGATTTCACAAAAAAATTGGAATTGAGCGTTAAGTCCTGCAGTCTGAACGTAGCTTTATAGTACGAAAAATACGGTAGTAGCTCACTGTCATTTTTGTTTTGTAAATGTAACTCAGAAAAAAAAGGTTTAGATCCCTGGTTTATTTTATCTGTTTTTATTCGTTTTATTCCCGTGTTCCTTCAGGTCTGTCGTGTACCCGCTCCTGATCCGAGGAGGGCACCCCCTCTGCCCGAGGATCATCGCGTACGCCGCACTTTTCTGTTCTCTCAACGGCTTCCTTCAGAGCCACGCCCTCCTGCACTGCTCCGCCAAAGACCCGGACCAGGATCTGGACCAGGACTGGGTCTCCAGCCTGAGGACCGGCGCAGGTAGTTTGACTTTGATTTAGAGGGAGTCCGGTGACGGTTTATCTCAAACAAACAGAACGGTGGTCAATGTGTTGGATCGTTTTGATTTAAGTAAAGTTTTACACCAACTGAGAGGAAGTTTGTGAAGAAAAGATAAAAAATTCTGTCCAAAATTTTGACACAGTTTATACATACAACAAAACACATTTTTCTGATACTTTAAACGTGATTTCAGTGAAGTAAAGGTGTTTTATTATTATTTTATTTATATATTTTATTTATATATTTATAATAATTGTAATAAAATAAAATTAGTCAAACTGGGACAGAAAGTGTAAAATGTTTTATAAACTTCTAAATATAAGGTGGGTCTGTATGACATCAGCCGCCCTCCCTATGAGCCATCTCAGATTTGGCTGAAAAAAATTTAAAACATTTCTAAAATTACCAAATGAAGGAATTTAAAATTTAGCTCAATCCCTTGAGTCGTTCCTGAGTTTTGGCCCGTTGAAATTTTGGGGCCATGTTCACTTTTTCTGAAGCCTTAATTTATAAGCATGTTTGAGAAACCAGAACTTCATAAAAAATAGAGCTAAGAAGCTGAATGATGAGATGTTTTTATTACTTTAAACTAATCAGAATAGTGCCATAATGACGTAGTTTCTGTGACCATATTTGGGACTCTACAGCATCCACATGAAAGCTCAGACAAGTGTGAGATTGTTGTCAGAAATGATTATTCTGTCAAATATTCAGGTTCAACAGTTAGTTTGTAAATACCAGCTTGGAGTAAATAGATGATGAACCTGAAATATTGAAAAAAAAAATTTGAGCGGCAACCAAATTTGAGATTTTGGGGGGCCCACAGCACCCCCCTTAATAAAAATACACAATATTTGATCCTCTGTGTCTCTTCCACTGACGCTGCACAATCTTCTTGTCACTTGATTTCTCCTCCATGTTCCACACACACATTTTCTTTGTTTGTTTGTTTTACTGCGTGTGACCTGGAGGAACTCGCTCATGTCGACTGTCTCATCACTGTTTTACTTGGTTTCTGTCGGCGACAGAACCAAGTAAACGAACCAAGTTTCTGAACGCTCAAATTTTTGGCGTGAACACGTCAGTCGGTTTGAGGTTAGTTGCGGGAACCGGCTTGAAAATGTGTAACGAGTCCCAAGAACAAAAAACTGCATTTAAACAATATTCATGTTGGCTTCTCCCATCAGTGTGAAGATGCCGTCTGAAAAACACCAATAGAAATAAAAAGGAGACAGAAATCACAAATCAAGTCTAGAATAATCAGGATTAAGCAGCACTAAGTCAGGACTAAAGCAGAAGTGTAAATGCAGTTACAGAATGCTAAAATAAAATGGAAACTAAAGACCTAAAGACCATGACATTTAACTAAAATAACCAAGAACCAACTCCAGCACCTTTAACTCTCACTGAACACAAAACCTTTTCTTTTTTTTATCTTTTTTTTATCCTTTCTTTCTTGTGGGACGCGCCGGGATGACGGAGGGTGTGACTGTAATTACTCGGCCTGTTGGGGCCCGTCCGTCTGTAACACAAATCTGTCATCTACATTTGAGATGAAAGATCAAACATGAGAAATGAACCGGGGCTAAAACAAAGGAACTCTGTAGTTGAAAGGGCCCATCTCGTGTAAAAATCTACTTTTCAGAGTTTTCTACCTTGTAACAGTGATGTGTGGGCCTTGTGTTTGTCGCCGAAGTGGTTTTTAGATTGATTCTGCGTTTTTTTTAACAAACTGCAGCTAGACCTGTAACGATAACAAATTTTGCTGGACGATTAATTGACCAAGAATTTATTGTGATAAACGATAATATTGACATTTTGAGACCAATTTCAACTAATATAATGACCATGGAATAAAAATGCAAATACATCCTCTCAGTGATCAATAAACTTTACTTTCTAAAGAACATTTAACCAGGAACTGCAAGACAATCAAAAACAACAGGTCTAAATCAAAACAGACTTAACACAGGACGAGTCTAATGTGTCTGACTCACAGCGAGGACTTGTTCACAAAAATGTACCCAGTGTTGGGAAGGTGACTTTTAAAATGTTTTCCCTTACAAATTACAGATTACATACTCCAAAATGTAGTTTGTAACGTAATCCATTAAATTACTTAAAGTGAGTAATGTAATCTGAATACTTTGGATTACTTGATTTGCTGTAGAGAAACAAAGACGAGGAAATCTTCACATAAGATGTTTTGTCTGATAAAAGAAAATAAAAAGTCCAGACTTTACTTTATTATATTAAAAATATTATTCCACGCAGCAGGATTTAGTCCTGTTAAATCCTGGTTTAGACCAGGTTTTAGTCCTGCTTTAGTCCTGCTTTATTCCTGGTTTAGTCCTGGTTTAGTCCTGGTTTAGACCTGGTTTTAGACCTGGTTTTAGACCTGGTTTGGACCTGGTTTAGTGTCCGGCAATAAGTGGAATTACCAAACAAAACAAAACAAAAAAAACGGAATATCCCAAAATGTGAAAACAGAAAAATACCGCTGTGTAATCCATTTATTTCAACAAAGTAACTGTAATCCAATTACCACTCACTGAAACAGTAACTGTAACTGAATACAGTTACTCATAATTTGTACTCTGATTACGTAATCCTGGTACATGTAATCTGTTACTCCCCAACACTAAATGTACTTGAATAAACCACTGTTGAACCAAACACAACCAAAGCAATAAATAAAATGGATTATTAAATCTGTAACAAAATTGTCCTTAAAAGTGATTTTAGTCTTGCCTAGCGCCTCGGGTTCTCCGGGTTCTACGAGGCGCTAGGCAAGTTCTGTCGCTCAGGTTTGGGTTTATATCGGCTGTTGGGGTTTGAGACATTTCTTCTTGTCATTTGTGTTTCGCTGCATTTGACACACGTGACTGTTGAGACGTGTCCCGCTCACCAGTGTTGATTCGGCATCGTGACTTGTTTTGGCGATGAACAGAGATGAACAGTTTTATCACTCTGACAAGCACTAGCTTGTGTTGCTAGCGCACCACACTGTCTGTGTGTTTTTCTTAAAGGTGCACCTGAGACGGCTGTGCAGACGACGCGCGCATCCGCTCTGATGATAAACACAGCACACGTTGGTTCAAGCGTCATTCCACTTGTTAAACGAGACGAGTCAGAGCGACAGAAGCTTCTAACATTCAGTCTCTTTGAGAGAGAGAGAGCGAGGAAAACAAACAAGCTGCAAATAGAATTTATCGTGGCTGGAAAAGTTATCGAGCTCGTTAAAAGTTATCGTACGATTAATTGATTTATTGATTATTTTGCAGCGTATTTCTGCCACTCTCCCACGTGACAAAGAACTGAAGCTGCTACAACAATGACACAGCAGATACACCTGTGACCCGTTTGACGTAGCAGAAAATGCTTCATACACGATATAATAAGTTTATCTGCTAGTGTTTATTCAAACTTTACCAATCAGTAATGTTCAGCTGATGTGGACGCGGTGCTTGAGCTTCGTGCTCCTCAAAGTCCTCGTCTGATTCCGGGTCCAACACATGCGGCTGAACGCGCTGTATCTCCATGATGAATAAAAGTTTATTCCTGCCACTATCAGGGTCACGTCTGTCTCCCCCTCCCTCCCTGAGATGGCGGAGGAAGGGCGGCTCACTCAGAGCCTACGTCACGTTTGGAGGGCGGAGCCTGTGCTTTCTCAGGACGGGCGGGGGGAGGAGCAATAGTCGGACTTTCATAGTTCCTGGTCTGTGACGCCTCCAAGAAATCAGTAAGATTTCAGAACTATTGTGTAATGGATGTTCCAAAACCCAAATTGTGCTTGTTTATGTGCAGAAGATACAATGTGAAAAGAGTTACGTAAGTGACGTAGACTCTGAGTGAGCCGCCCTTCCTCCGCCGTCTCAGGGAGGGAGGGGGAGACAGACGTGACCCTGATAGTGGCAGGAATAAACTTTTATTCATCATGGAGATACAGCGCGTTCAGCCGCATGTGTTGGACCTGGAATCGGACGAAGACTTGAAATATATCGTATCAAACTGAAAGTGCATTGTGTCGAGATATGTATCATATCGGCAACTTCTTAATGATGCCAAGCTCTAGTCTAGTCTCTGCTCTAGTCCTAGTTGAGACCAGGTTCAGTGGCTGCTCCAGTCCTGCTCCAGTCCTGGTTCAGTCCTGGTTCAGTCCTGGTTCGGCCCGAGTGTAGTCTCTGCTCAGTCACTGGTCCAGTCTCTGCTTTAGTCCTGGTTTAGACCCGGTTTCATACCTGCTCCAGCCCTGTTTTAGAACCAGCCTAGTCCATATTCCATTACTGTGTTAGGGTCCTGAGTCAGTCCTGGTTCAGTTCTTTCCCCCAGTCCTGGTTGAGTCTAGGAGTAAACTTTTATTCATCATGGAGATACAGCGTATCTAGTTTAAATTGGCTTTTAGGTTATTATGATTCTTTCCAAACGCCTTTTGTTTAAATAATGGGAGTGGAAAGGATTAAGATTTCATTTTTAGCTGTAAAGTCATGGAAAATTCACTTTAGATCATGAAAAAGTCACGGAAAAGTTTTGAAATGTTGTGAGTGAAATAGAAAACCCTGGACATAATTGTGAATAGAGGATATTGTTGAGGTCCATGGAAGAATCATGTTGCAGATCGGAGATAAACTCTCCTTTGTTCAGTTCACACTGAGTTCACACTCGGAGCACAAAACAGAAGAACGTCTGCGGCAAATAAACCACAGAGAATAAAATATAAAAATGAAAATACGCTCAGAAACTGTTTTTGATTGTTGATATTTGAAATAAAGTTTAAATTAAATATTGGAAATAGAAGTCGAAATCTGGTTTTGTCCTGGTCTGATCTTCTTGTGTTCGGCTGCTGGTCTGAGTCTCTTAGACCTGGTTCAGTCCTGGTTCAGTCTGGTTTAGTCCCGGTTTAGTCCTGGTTCAGTCCCAGTTTAGTCCCGGTTTAGTCCTGGTTTAGTCCAGGTTCAGTCCAGGTTTAGTCCTGGTTTAGTCCTGGTTTAGTCCTGGTTTAGTCTTGGTTTAGTCCTGGTTTAGTTCTGGTTCAGACCTGGTTCAGTCCTGGTTTAGTCCTGGTTTAGTCCTGGTTTAGTCCTGGTATAGTCCTGGTTCAGTCCTGGTTCAATCCTGGTTTAGTCTTGGTTTTGTCCTGGTTTAGTCCTGGTTTTAGTTTAGTCTGGTTTAGTCTGGTTAGTCTGGTTTAGTCCTGGTTCAGTCCTGGTTCAATCCTGGTTTAGTCTTGGTTTTGTCCTGGTTTAGTTCTGGTTCTGGTTTAGTCTGGTTTAGTCCTGGTTTAGTCCAGGTTCAGTCCTGTTTAGTCCTGGTTCAATCCTGGTTTAGTCTTGGTCCTGGTTTAGTGGTCTGGTTTAGTCCTGGTTTAGTCCTGGTTTAGTCCTGGTCCTGGTTCATCCTGTTTCTGGTTTAGTCCTGGTTTAGTCTTGGTTTAGTCGTCTGGTTTAGTTCTGGGTTTAGTTCTGGTTAGTCTGGTTTAGTCCTGTTTAGTCCTGGTTCAGTTCCTGGTTTAGCCTGGTTTAGTCCTGGTTTAGTCCTGGTTTAGTCTGGTTTAGTTCTGGTTTCCTGGTTAGTCCTGGTTTTGTCCTGGTTTAGTTCTGGTTTAGTTCTGGTTTAGTCCTGGTTTAGTCCTGGTTCAGTCCTGGTTCAATCCTGGTTTAGTCTTGGTTTAGTCCTGGTTTAGTTCTGGTTTAGTCCTGGTTTAGTCCTGGTTTAGTTCTGGTTTAGTTCTGGTTTAGTGGTTCTGGTTTAGTCTGTTTAGTTTAGTTCCTGGTTTAGTCCTGGTTAGTCTTTCTGGTTTAGTCCTGGTTTAGTTCTGGTTTAGTCCTGGTTTAGTCCTGGTTTAGTTCTGGTTTAGTCCTGGTTTAGTCCTGGTTTAGTCTGGTTTAGTCCTGGTTTAGGTTTAGTCTGGTTTAGTCCTGGTTTAGTTCTGGTTTAGTCCTGGTTTAGTCCTGGTTTAGTGGTTTAGTCCTGGTTTAGCCTGGTTTAGTCCTGGTTTAGTCCTGGTTCAGTCCTGGTCTGATGTTCTTGTGTTGTGCAGGTCTGAGTCTCTTCGTCTTGGGGATGATCTTGAACATTCACAGCGACAACATCCTGAGGAACCTGAGGAAACCAGGAGAGACGGTCTACAAGATCCCCCGAGGTCAGGACTGAACCAGGACTAAACCAGGACTGAACCAGGACTGAACCAGGACTGAACCAGGACTGAACCAGGACTGAACCAGGACTGAACCAGGACTGAACCAGGACTAAACCAGGACTGAACCAGGACTGAACCTAAACTGAACCTAAACTGAACCTAAACTGAACCTAAACTGAACCAAGACTGAACCAAGACTGAACCAGGACTGAACCAGGACTGAACCAGACTGAACCAGGACTGAACAGACTGAACCAGGACTGAACCAGGACTAAACCAGGACTGAACCAGACTGAACCAGGAACCAGGACTGAACCAGGACTGAACCAGGACTGAACCAGGACTGAACCAGGACTGAACCTAAACTGAACCTAAACTGAACCTAAACTGAACCAAGACTGAACCAAGACTGAACCAGGACTGAACCAGGACTAAACGAGGAGGAAACCAGGACTAAACCAGGACTGAACCAGGACTAAACCAGGACTAAACCAGGACTGAACCAGGACTGAACCAAGACTAAACCAGACTGAACCAGGACTGAACCAAACCAGACTGAACCAGGACTGAACCAGGACTGACCTAACCAGACTGAACCTAAACTGAACCTAAACTGAACCTAAACTGAACCAAGACTGAACCAAGACTGACCAGGACTGAACCAGGACTAAACGAGGAGGAAACCAGGACTAAACCAGGACTGAACCAGGACTAAACCAGGACTGAACCAGGACTGAACCTAAACTGAACCAAGACTGAACCAAGACTGAACCAAGACTGAACCAGGACTGAACCAAGACTAAACGAGGAGGAAACCAGGACTAAACCAGGACTGAACCAGGACTGAACCAAGACTGAACCAGGACTAAACCAGGACTGAACCAGGACTGAACCTAAACTGAACCTAAACTGAACCTAAACTGAACCTAAACTGAACCAAGACTGAACCAAGACTGAACCAGGACTGAACCAGGACTAAACGAGGAGGAAACCAGGACTAAACCAGGACTGAACCAGGACTAAACCAGGACTAACCAGGACTAAACCAGGACTAAACCAGGACTGAACCAAGACTAAACCAGAAACCAGACTAAACCAGGACTGAACCAGGACTAAACCAGGACTAAATCAAGACTAAACCTGGACTAAACAGGACTGAACCAGGACTGAACCAGCACTAAACCAGGACTAAATCAAGACTAAACCAGGACTAAACCAGGACTAAACCAGAACTGAACCAGAACTGAACCAGGACTAACTGACCCAGGACTAAACCAGGCCTAAACCAGGTCTAAACCAGGAAAAGGTTGAACTGTGGTTTGTGTTTCTGTCCTCCGTCTGTCCCCGAGAGAAGAATGTGCTCTCTTTCTCTCCTTTCTCCTCTTTTCTTTCTCTGGGTGAATGGGCAGAATGAGTCCAGAACAAAAGTCTTTGTCCAGAACCAAACTGTGGCTCCTTTTTCTCCCTCATTAATTTAATAACTGTCCAACTCTGGGTGCTGTAGACCTGGTCCTGTTCTAGTCCTGGGTCAGACCTGGTTCAGACCTGGTTTAGTCCTGGTCCAGTTCTGGTCCAGTCCTGGTCCTGGCCTGGTCCAGTCCTGGTTCAGTCCTGGTCCAGACCTCTGTGTCTTTGTAGGCGGTCTCTTTGAGCTGGTCTCGGGGGCGAACTTTCTGGCTGAGATCCTGGAGTGGTTCGGTTTTGCTTTGGCGGTTTGGAATCTCGCCGCGTTCAGCTTCTCCTTCTTCACGCTCTGCTCCATCGGACCCCGGGCCCTCGGACACCACAGGTGCTGCACTGCTTTAGACTGGTTTAGACTGGTTTAGACCGGTTTAGACTGGTTTAGACTAGTTTAGACCGGTTTAGACTGGTTTAGACCTGTTTAGATTGCTTTTGACTGGTTTAGACCACTTTAGTCCGGTTTAGTTTAGACCGGTTTAGACTGCTTTAGACAGCTTTAAACTGGTTTAGACTACTTTAGACTGCTTTAGACCGGTTTAGACGGCTTTAGATTGGTTTAGACCGCTTTAGACCAGTTTAGACTGGTTTAGATGGCTTTAGACTGGTTTAGACCGGTTTAAACCAGTTTATACCGCTTTAGACTTGTTTAGTGAATATTTTCAAACCAATAAAATGAAACATGGTGATGTAAATATTGCAAATTTTGTGTGTGAATATTTAAAGCTCCTTAGAAATAAAAATCCTCTTGAATCCCGCTGTGTTTGTGTTTCAGATTTTACCTGGAGAAGTTTCCAGATTATCCCCGCAACAGAAAAGCCCTGATCCCGTTTGTTCTGTGAGAGCGACTGTTAAACTTTTATACATTTCTATTTTCTACAGTTTTACAAACATGATAAATTATAATATTTATATGGTGAAGTATTTATTTTCAATGGTTTAGTCCTGGTTTAGTCCTGGTTTAGTCCTGGGGTGATGTTTCAGTGATTTGGTGCAAACAATTTGGATTTGTCATTTTTTATCAGTTAAATTGGTTCAGATCTGGTCATGGTTTAGTCTTGGTCCAGACTCTTTTAGACTAGTTTAGCCGGGTTTAGACCGGTTTAGACTAGTTTAGACTGGTTTAGACTAGTTTAGGCTGGTTTAGACTGGTTCAGACCTAGTGTTGTCCTGGTTTGGTCTTGGTCCAGACCTGGTGGTTTTTCTGTCCTGATTAAATAAAGATTAAATAAAACACATCTAAATAAAAATAAAATAAAAAACAGGCACTTGGCACTTTCTTAATTCAACTGAACTGTTTAAAAATAAATAAATAAGTAAATAAATAGAAATAAAAAATAATAATCCTCATGACTTGTTTCTGTTTCGTATTTATTTTTGTTTTATTTGGGTTGAACTGTCACTAAACTCAATAAAATAATTTATTACACGGGCGTTTTCGTGCGTCGCCCGTCGACTCAGTGTCGCCCCCAACAGGCGACAAACAAACATGCACGTCCCAGAGCCTCGACACTGCCGGTCCTGCAGGGGGCGACCTGAATAAGATAAGACATGCCTTTATTAGTCCCACAGTGGGGAAATTCCAGTGTTGCAACGCGCAATTCCCCCACAGTGGGGAAATTCCAGTGTTGCAACGCGCAATTCAAGAACAGCAGGAAAAGGGTAACATGCAATAAAACACATAATAATAAATGGTTTAAAAATAGTTTAAAAATAGACTTAAGAATCCAGACATACACTCGTCACACTCATCGCTGCAAAAGAGACAGGCCCTACGATGGCCCCAAGTCCTGTCAGGGACTAAATCCAGACTAAAATTCTCTGAGCTCAGACAGACCCGGGCTGGGAAACATGAATCAGGTTTAGTGAAGTCACCCTCACTTCCTGTTTGGTCACCAATATTTCAACACTGGTGTCTGCGGTGGTGAGTTGGTACGAGAACTTCCTCAGTGCAGATACATTTATAATAAAAATGAGTTCACTGGAGTAGTCAGATAACCCGGTAATCTAACTACCAGATCTGGTGTTCAGTGGATTTTATTACACTTATATTCCAGCTTTCAAGATCCCTGAAGCGTTTTACATTTTGTTATTGAGTCACTCCACCGTCCTCCTGTGGCTCCTGAGTTTCCCAGTGTCTCCAGTCCAGGTCCTGACCAGACCCGGACTCTGAGCTTCTGAAATGTGACGGGATCAGGCTTTGACAAACTGGTATAGCCACATTTCAGAGGAACTGTTATTGTTACTGTATTTTTCGGACTATAAGTCGCACTTTTTTTCACGGTTTTGGTGTTTCCTGTGACTTATTCTCAGGTGCGACTTCTATATTAAAATGTTTCAGTGAAGTGTGGAGAGGTTCTAGTCTTGTGTGTCAGTTTCTGCTGATACTGCGATAAAATGGACTAAACGTTTAAAACCATTTGTATGATATTTGATACACGACATTCTGAGACTTCTGCTCACCCACATATCAATATTCTTCCTGAAAAACCTTTTACATATAATTAAACACTTGTCTGCTGCCCCCTAGTGGACTGTCCATGGTTTTCAGTAAATAACAGGCTCTGAGGAGACAGTTTGGTAGATGTGACTTTCTCTGTTTTTGGACGAACAACTTTGTCAATTTTTAAAAGGTTAGTGAAAAAATTCCCTAAATATTGTTATTGTTAGTGAATCTTCAATATGAACATTTACTTTCTTAGTTTAATCTACGAAATCTTCATATTTTTACATCATTTTGTAGAAAAATCATATTAAATTTGTATGTATAAAATTTGATACAGCGGGTATTTGTGATTCTGTTCCTCGTCCATCACTATAATCTATTTTATGATGCAATCTGCAGAATTCATGCAATTTAATGATGCAATTCAATTCAAAAATTTAACACCACACAATTTTTAGTATTTCATAACTAAAATGTCACCTTAAAAATGTGTTCAATTATTATTATTATTATTATTATTATTATTATTGCATAATGGTGGAATTTTGATCTTTACGTGACTTGTTTATAAATGAAAGGTCCAATGGTTTATTTGGTGTAACTGTCCCATCTCTTCAGTTTTCACGCACAAAATAACTAAATCTATATTTTACTGATTCAGAGGATTCACTCATTTATTTTTAACAATTATTTATAATCATTTCACACTCGTGTACATTGGGAAATGTGATGAACATCTGAGCTTGAACAAGGACAGAAACTGTTTCCTTATTTCTTTATTTGTAAAGAGACAGCACATATTAATGAACATTAAAAATGTAAATATTTCAAGATTAAAACCAGCGTGGCTCATTTCCATCTTCAGGTTGATGTAAAATCAAGCATTAAAACCAAAATGTCCTGTTCAGACATTTAAAAACATAAAAGGAAATGTTCAGAAAAGTTTCTCTGAGTTCTAAATGCATAAATTTTGTTTGATCCTAAAATAAACATGTTGGGATACATTTTTTATTTATAAAATGGTCAAAATTATTATTATTATTATTTTTTATTTTTTTACATTTGTTGAATGGTCCAATAAAGAGTTAAATATCAAAGAATCAGAATTTTCTGTCTGTTATTTCATGTGTCAAGTTTATAGGGCTGAGACTTGGGATTCGACTTGGACTTGAGGCCTGTGACCTGAGAAGACTCGAGAAGCACTTTTAAATCTAAATTCTTTCTGTTATTTATATAAGGTATATTATATTTGGAACTTTGGTTTAAAGACTTGAAATGACTTGAAGCTCAAAGCAGACGACTTGGACTTGACTTGGACTTACGGGTCAGCGACTCAAGACTTACTTGAGACTTGCAAACAACGGCTTGGTCTCACCTCTGACAAACTGTTAATGCCTCTGGTCATTTTACAGTTGACCTCATATACCCTGAAGTCTGGTAAATGATCACTGTGTGGTTTAGTAATAAAGCACAAATGATGCTGCTGCCCAGAATACTACAGAACATTATGTATTAAAGGATAATGGATACAAGCCCACGGCAAAAAGAGTTTTCAAGGACTTTGCCAGTTGTGTTAGAAAATTTCAGTCCTGTGGCATCAAGACTTCTCTTCTTTAGGAGAGGCTGAATGAGCGCAGTTTTCAAAGCTCTTGGGAATGTTCCAGATTGAAGTGATGCATTAACTATGTGAGCGAGTGGTGAAAGTAAACTGTTGAGGACGGACTTTAGAAACCGTTGAGGACGGACTTTGGAAATCCAGTGGGTAACAGGTCGAATCCAGACTGGTAACGATCTCTAAAGCTACGTTCAGACTGCAGGGCTTAACGCTCAATTCAGATTTTTGTGTGAAATCCGATGTTTTTTCGAGGTCGTTCACATTTCCAATTAAATGTGACTTGTATGTGACTCCAGTGTGAACATTAAACGGCCCGAAAGTGTCCCACATGTGACACTGGAGACACGACGACGTCAACCGCAGCGAGCGTCTCTGTGTTTACGGAAGTTGTCCAAACATGGACGCAGCATCGAGAATCTGGAGATTTTAAAGTTCCTCTCGTACCGGTTTTAGGAGCACATATCCAAGTGTCCTGGGTCACATTTGAAAAAATCGGATCTGTTAAAAGATCAGATACAGGTCACATAAGGGCCAAAAAAATCAATTTGGGTCACCATGTTCCATATGTTCCATTGTATAAGAATGTAAATCTTTACTTGCCCAAAATAAATAGATAAAAAAATAAATAGAATGACAGAGATATGAGGTCGTGACAAACTCATTACACTTAGGCTCCATTTACACTGAAACAAATCACAGTATCACCGTATTGGATAACTGATTTGTGTCATTTGAATGTTGATTGTAATTTCCAATAATGCCTGAAAAGTTCCTCTCTCATGTTCCACCCAAACTGTGGCTGTACAACAATGAGAACACTCTTAATGTGTTCTCATTGTTCTCATAGGTCAACAAATAATTGACATCATGAGGAAATTTCAGAGTGTATCATTTCCTCGAGCAGTGCACCTGTGTTACTGTGTCTCTTCTGAACTCCTGCAGGAGCAGCCGGTGGTTTGGGAATAACAGACGCGTCAAAGATGACACAGAAATGACCAGAAAGAGCAACATCAGCCACACTGACAATTGAAATATTTACACCCTTTGTCATGAGCAGGTCCAGAGTGCGCCCTCTGCTGGTGGTTTGTCATGAGCAGGTCCAGAGTGCGCCCTCTGCTGGTGGACAGAGCAGTCCAGAGTGCGCCCTCTGCTGGTGTCTGAGCAGGTCCAGTGCTGGTGGACAGTTGTCATGAGCAGGTCCAGAGTGCGCCCTCTGCTGGTGGGTCTTTGTCATGAGCAGGTCCAGAGTGCGCCCTCTGCTGGTGGACAGTTGTTATGAGAGCAGAGTGCGCCTCTGCTGGTGGACAGAGTGCGCCCTCTGCTGGTGTTGTCATGAGCAGGTCCAGAGTGCGCCCTCTGCTGGTGGACAGTTGTCATGAGCAGGTCCAGAGTGCGCCCTCTGCTGGTGGACAGTTGTTATGAGCAGGTCCAGAGTGCGCCCTCTGCTGGTGGACAGTTGTTATGAGCAGGTCCAGAGTGCGCCCTCTGCTGGTGGACAGTTGTTATGAGCAGGTCCAGAGTGCGCCCTCTGCTGGTGGACAGTTGTTATGAGCAGGTCCAGAGTGCGCCCTCTGCTGTTGGACCTTTGTCATGAGTCAGACCAAAAGTTTCAACGACAGCACTGAGCTCTTTCTTATTTTTTGTCACACACATTATCCACACGTACATTAAAATCACCAGAAATGACTAAATCACAGGTGTCAAACATGCGGCCCGGGGGCCAGATCCGGCCCTCCAAGACCTTTAATCTGGCCCTCAGCTGATTTTCTACCAAAATATTTTAATTATATTTTCTATTAACAGAAAAAAACAAAAACAAGTGACAGATACACACTAAGGCTGCGTTCAGACTGCAGCCTGAAGTGACCCAAATCCGATTTTTTGGCTTCTATGTGACCTGTATCTGATCTTTTAATGACAGTCTGAACGACACAGATCAAATTTTTTTTCAAATGTGACCCAGGACACTTGGATATGTGCTCCTGAAACCGATACATATCTGATCTTTTCACATGCGACTTCAGTGTGAACAGCCAAAGCGCATTCATCCACCTACACGTTATCAACAAGACACAAACGTCACTATTCTGCTCTGAAGTAGGTGAAAACTGTTAAATAAAGGAAAAAACACAATTTTGGGTCTGTTTGACCCACTAGGAGAGCGGGAGGGTTAATAAACGTGAACTCTATCAATCTTCTCAGAGGGCGAGGGCTACCATCGCCGCGTGCGGCTTTAATTCAAATTTTACTTTTCTGGACCCAGCCTTCAATGCAACTTAGAAATCTCTTGAGTGATTTCTTATGGTGGCATTTCATTGGCTGCCTGTAGAGGGCAGAGTTGTACAAGTGATGAGCCATTGACAAAAAGGTAAATCTGAAGAACAGTAAATTATTTTTGTTGGAATGTTAAAAAATGTTCAAAAACAAGCAGAAAACATAATTACTTAAAGTAGATCATCAATCAATATTTTGGTCTAAAAAGATTTACTGATATTAGCAGTCTCATTTTCTCCACAGACATTTTAACAGAGATTAATTCAGAGATGAGGGTTCAACCACAGCATCTTCACCTACAGACAAACAAGAAGGAAAAAGTGAAAACATGTTATTCTTATTGGGCAATTTTGACAACATGATTCATTTTACTGGTTTCAGGCACAATTTTCAGGCAGTAGAATATCTGACACTTTTTACTTTTTTATGTTGTCATTTTTTCTCATGACAGAATAAAATTCTGTATAGTACTTGTACAGAATTAATTGGTTCCTTCTTTCACACATTAGAAAAAAAGGAAACTGGGGATAAAAATGTTATATTGATATGATATTATTTTTTTTTGCGGTGAATATTTTTTACTTAGGCCTACCGTGTTTCTCTGTGGTGTCTGTGCCGAGTCCAAACCGCCTCCTTAAAGAGTCCAAGGTCTCTGTAGGGACCTGGCTCTGGATGGACTCCAGATAGGTTAACACGTAGCGGTCAGCATCGGTCAGCACAAAGCGATGGCCGAACACTGGAAAACAAAAATCAAATATGGTCGATTCTATTTTCTATGCAAAAATCAATAATTTTTCATATAAAATAACAAGGCATTCTGCCACACAACTCTATGGAGTTTTAAGATGTCAGTGCTCAGGTGTATAATCCAGTTTACCCTCCACTGTGGCGCCGATAGCGAAGTCTGTCGGGGAGTAGAATTGTGGGCTCTCGGTGGATGAGTCAGGTTTGGGGATGCGCATCTTTTCCAGGAACTTCCCTCCGATGAACCCACTGTTCCGGGAGGACTTTTCATAGATGCTGATCATGTCGTTGGCCAGGTAGTAGGACAGGACAAATGTGCGGTCTTCATCTGCTTCAATCGGGGATTCCTAAATTCATTCAAACAGCATTGTTAAAAACTACCTTATGTTTATTGCTGATTATTATTTGATTATATTAGTTAGTGCAGTAACTTCGTAAAATATGATATACATTTTGAAGTGTAATGTAATGCAATTAATGTAACTGGAGGGACAAAACATTGCACAAAATCTGGTACAAAAATTGGAAAACATTAAAATCATGTCTGAAGGAGTGGTGCAAGAAACAGAAATGTTCAAATAATTTCGAATTGTCAAGATAAAACTGTTGGGCAAATAACTTGCACACAATAGAAAGAGTGGCTATCATTTTTACTCAAGTTAAAAATACTTCTCCACTGTAAAAATATATTTTTGAAGCTGGAGTCTAAATATTATTCAGATAAGTACAATGGCCCAGTCTGTCTCACCAGTTTGGCTCGGTAACGCAGTATTTTGTTGTGATTCTCCAGTTGTTTAATCACGTTCTTTTTGGGAGGCGTTGGGACCAGGCTCAGGCAATTCTGCAAAGAGTCCTCCAGGGTTCCAAAGCCGTTGTATGGTGGCACCTGCAGCTGTAACATGTGCACAATACAGTACAGCACAGTCAGGGAAAACGGCAGTGTTTTAAACTATTAATACTTTTACAGTGAAGATGGTGTGAAAACTCAAAACATGATTAATACGTGTGTGTGATTAAAAACTGCTGGCTAATTGTAGCTTTAATGTTCTTTGATTCGTTTAACAGTGCAAATCAACTCAGCAGCAGTAGCAATAGAAGTAGTTGTTGTTCACTTGTGGAAGAAATAAAAGTCATAAATAATACATTTGTTAAATTTTTTTTTCAATGTCTCATCTTATCTAATTATCATAACTATTTGCTTCCTCATTTGAGTCACGCTCAGTCAGTTTGGTCTGAACC
The DNA here is from genome assembly GCF_026225935.1 of Boleophthalmus pectinirostris. Taxonomy (NCBI): domain Eukaryota; kingdom Metazoa; phylum Chordata; class Actinopteri; order Gobiiformes; family Gobiidae; genus Boleophthalmus; species Boleophthalmus pectinirostris. Next base: position 39,551,141 of record NW_026571190.1, on the reverse strand, counting down.
TGCCACTGAGGAGCTCCATGGTTTGAGAACCACTCCTCTATCTCTGTCCTCATATTTGAAGTAAACATTTTGGATATCTATTCTATTCATAATAATTGTAATTTTGATGAATCCACAATTACAACATTCATGTAAATTGTTATTTTTGTTTTGTTTGTATTGGTTTTTACTTTTACTCTGATCCACAATTACTATTATAATAACACCTCTAAGAAAAGCCTTAACTTGCAGTGTTGTTGTAGTTGTGTACCTTCTTCTTGTCTGCTGGCTGTGGTTCCTGGCGGGTGGGTTCCACTGGCCTAAGCTCCATGTCAGGATAGTGCCTCTGATAGTACTGTTTTGTGAAGTCATCACAGTCACACAAGAGGAAGTGTCTCCCTAGCATGCTTATCTTCTGACCCAGCTGGAAGTCCTGTGGAGAGTAGTATTCTTCTACCTCATCTTTGGACACCTCCAGGACACAGGTGGGGAAGTTACCTGCACAGAGGACAAAGATATTCATTAGGGCTGCATATTCAATAACTATGTCCAAGATTGCAAAAAGTCTAAACACAGAAAGAACTGATAATATTCACTTTCCTGATATCTGTGCCATTTTAGGACTTTTGACCAATCAAAAGAATATTCTGAATAGCTAATTACACCTAAGAATAATATAACAAGCTTGTGAAGCCATATCCTTCAGAAACAATTCTTAATCATGAGAATGTTCTATCTAGGACGTAAGAGCACATTACTTATGTGTGCTTTGCTCTTCTTGGGCAACCGCTGTCTCCTCATGAGGATGGGAAAAGGGTCTCGTCCGCTGTTGGGCTCATGCACCTCTCTGACCTCCACAGTGTCATCCACCAGGTAGTAGTGAATGGTGACCGGGCGCGTGTCTCCAAACAGAGACTCAGAGTCGTCCCACAGCCCAGAGAAACGCAGCACCTGCCAGGAGAGAGAGGGGAGCTTTTGCTACATGTCGAGTAGGAGACTATGTAGTGGCAGGGTGGGGAAGTGTGTGTTCAAAGTATTCCTGTTGACAATTAATATTTTTTATTTTATGTACCTGTTCTGCTGTTATTGCATTGTTTGATATATATGATTATTTCATAATGTAGTCACATTGTCATTATATATGTTGCAGCTTAAGTAAAAGTTATTCCCCTGGCCTGTGCACCCTTCTCCTGGGCTCCTGGGTGTATCCGTTACCTTGCGGTCCATGGTGAGGAACTGCTTGACCCGGTCATATTCGGAGGGAGTGGTGAAGCTGGGCACGGGTTTGGTGCGGTCTGTGATATATGGGTCTGAGGGCATGGGCTCCGGCACATTTAGAATGATGCCTTCACTGGCCAGGAACTCCTGTCGAGGAAAATGTCCAGCAATGTCTTCAGGTTAAGTTAATTTGACTGCAGTCTAAAATATAATTTATTTGCAGGGTTTTGCCACAGAAAGCATCAAAATGAGGTAGCTTTAAAAACCTGAATACATTGTAATATGGGACGTATATGCTGTTGCGTCACTCAACCTTATAATGATAAATTATAAATAATTTCTTCTTTCATATGTATACACTGTACCTTAGTAAAAGCGTCACAGTCCACGATGTGGTATTTGACTCCATACACTTCCATGTCCATAGCTACATTCAGATCAGTCCAGGTGTAATACTCTCCAAACTCATTCTTGGGCAGGCGCTGGCGCTTGATGCGTTTACCCTGTGGTATCCCTGAATTCTCCACTGTCGGCTCGATGACGCACATGGTGTCATCCTCCAGGAAGTAGTAAATGACCACAGAGCGAACCCGGTAGTGCTCCTCTGGGGAGTACAAGACGTCCTCCGTGAAGTACGCATAGAAACGCAGCACCTGGAAGAAGAATAAGGAGAGGATTTACAGTGTAGGAAAAACAATTATTAACAATTGACCAGCCCTAGTACTGTAGGTGTCCTGTACCTTCTTGTCCAGTACCACATAGGCAGGGATAAAGTCCTCGCACTGGCTGATGTCATAGGCATCATAGGAGGCCTCATGTTCTTGTAGGGGCAGCTGGTTGAGCTCCTGTAGTCTGAGCTGAGCAGACAGGAGGGGGCTCTGTCCAATGCCTATGGTGGGCCGGCGGGGCAGAGCATAGCCATTCTTATATCCCAGTGTCTGTGGCCGGTGGAAAGCTGTCTTCTGTGTTAAGAGACAAACAATGGATGACAAAGCAGCAAAAATGGTAAATATTCTGGTCACACAATATAATTCTAAAAGCTAAATACAAAGTTTAATTGTGACCATTTTAGAAGCAGAAGTGACTAATCAATTCTCCCAAACGTAGCTCTATTTTTTTATTTGGCTGCATGTCACAGTAACTGTTATCATTTATAAAGTTTGACTTCATAAAGCTGGTCACATAAATAAACAAATCCCATTGAAGATAAATGAAAGCTCTGATCCTGAAATAGAAAATAAAAGTGCAATATTTAAAAAAAAAAAAAAAAAAAGGGTATAAAGCTGTTTGAGCAAAATGTGGGCAAATGAATTTTACGTTAAATGTAAGTTAAGAATTCATCAGTTTTGTGAGTGACCTAAAAGACACTTTGCATGATATAATGGTGAGCTTACCTGACAAATGCATAAGAAGACAAAAAAATAAAAAGTTCACCTAAAAGCTTATCTAAACTCCAGCTAACATCAAGGTTAAATAACTAGTGTTAACAAATGCAGATGAAGGAATGCACACAAAATACACTTTGCTGAAATTCTCGCTGGTTTCGTATATTTAAACGATTTTTAAGCAAATCCACGCCATGCTCTAGAAATTTCTAAATAAATTACTAACGCTAAACTTTTTTCTTCTTATGTAACGTTAGCTAGTTTTAAAATGTTTTACCGTTACATCCTGAAAGCTGTATCCAGGCAGAAAAGGCAAACCATGGCTCTTCCAGTTCCACGACATTTCTTCTTTTTCATATATGTGTTATATGTATCAGTTGCAGCTGTCAGTAGTGTGTTGTGTTGCGCGTTGTGCCGGTCTTAGTCTTATAGTCTTTTAGTCTTTTAAAGACTCAAAGGCTCAAAGACTCAAAGACTTAGAGTCTTAGAGTCTCATAGTCTCATAGTCTTTTAGACTTTTAGTCTTTGAGTCTTTGAGTCTTTTAGACTCATAGTCTCCCTGGACGACTGGCACGGCATGACCATGGCTGACATCCGAGAGATGGAAGAAAAGACCAAGGCCGAGCTCGATGAGCTGAGGAAAAAGGGAGCTGTCCAAGGCACAAAAGCTGACAAATAACTCCAACTCAAAGTCCTCTCAGCTCTCCCCTCAACCATCATTGGACCAATAGACCGATACACATCATTTTCAGCACCAGTTGCTACCGACACTAAATAAACCCTGCATTTGTAATGTAATTATATATTTTTGCACTACAAATGCAACCTTAGTAACTAACATTGATCAAACTTTTTACCATCAACATCAGTGTATTGGTCAGGGAGGATAGGATCAGGGAGTCTCACTGTTAAAGGCACTGTACTAGTTTTTAAAAACATTACCTTTATGCATTCCGATCATTATAAGTACTTTTCACAACATTTAGAGACCAGAGCGGTGTTTTTTGCAGTCACGGTAAAGCTAATAATAACTAGCATGCTAACAGTGCACTTCCTCATTCTCGGATTATGAAACACTTTCTAATTAGATTAGAGTAGAAGACAGCACAAAGCGGACTTACTTTGACCTCAAGAGCTGCTTGTATAATTTATCTGTACTGACACGTTTTGCCCAAATATATGAAAAAAGTCTCGTACAGGGCCTTTAACTGTTGAAAGGATTATACTTTTACTATTGTCGTTTTCTTGAATTTATTGATGTATCAGGTTTACAAAACGATCTCAATAAGAAGTTAAATACAGCTGGATGAAGACTAAGTTATGCATTGTAAACATAAAGGCATTTTCTATAAGGCAACCAGCAATTCTATGAGTTTGTATGCTTGATGTTTTGTCTTGTGAGGTTGAGTTGTGATTGTTTAAAAAATGCTAACTTTGTATTTTGTGTTTGTATTTCATTAAATTTCGGTGATTTTACCCTATATTCATGATAATTCTGTTGAAATATGCCTCTGTAAATGCATTTGTTGAGTTTGAGCCTGTGAACGGCACCTTCCAAACTCGGTGTTCTTATACACAAAGTCCAGAGCAATCTGTTGCCTTGGAAATAAAACCTTAAGTGCTTTTAACCCTCCCGCTCTCCTAGTGGGTCAAACAGACCCAAAATTGTGTTTTTTCCTTTATTTAATGAACTCCGTGTCACTGAAGCAAAGCACATCACCACTCACCACTCTTGGCTCCGTCTCCACATCCACATGTTCCTTTCAACAGACGTCGCTGCCGCTGTCCCACAAAACACCACGGCCAAAAACCTCGTCCTTCTCCTTCTCAATCTCCTCCTTAAAACAAGTAAGTTGTTCATGTTCTGGCTCCGGTACGAGAGGAACTTTAAAATCTCCAGGTGCTCGATGCTGCGTCCATGTTTGGACAACTTCCGTAACAGAGACGCTCGCTGCGGTTGACGTCGTTGTGTCTCCAGTGTCACATGTGGGACACTTTTGGGCCGTTTAATGTTCACACTGGAGTCACATACAAGTCACAGACTTGGTGGTGATTTACAATGATGTAAGCCCTCTGTAGCTGTGTAGGCAGTTAGGGACAACGATCTGACCCAGAGCTCTGTATTAGAATTGTATTGTCAGGGGAATACATTTTTGTAATTTAAATTGATTGAGTCTAGTCATTTTTGATAGAACACACCTAACAATATCATCATCATTATTATTGTTGTTGTTAGGTACAGTGTTTGCTCTGCACACAAGTATTGTCTTACACTAACAATACTTCATCGATGCTGAGACACCTGCATTGTGCCAATGGTTAAATTTGTCCACTAGAGGTCAGTGTTTCTCCGAGGCCTCAGACACGTCCAACCATTTGAGACAATATTGCGACTGAGGTGTCAGTGCTTCACGAGGCTCCATTCGCTCATCACTACAGAAAACCCTTCAGGACCTGAGAGTATTTTAGTACATTTGTCCTCGCCTGGATTTTTTTTCTTAATTTTGCTATTAAAACTCCCCCTAATGAAGTGTTATGCAGTTGTTTCTCACTATATCGCGGCTCACCTTTCGTTTTTTTGTGCAATTTTGAATGTTCTTTTTAAAGCATATGAACGTGCATTGTGTTCCTCCCCCCTGCGTCCTGATTGGTTAAGGGGCTGTAGACCATTGTCAATCAATCTCCTGCCGTGCCGTGTCTCCTGTACAGTACAGAATGCGTTCATCTGCCAAATTTACATAAATGTTGGATCTCTAGCAGATTCTAAAGTGCTGTATTTTTGGAAGTTTTCTCCCCGACAAAACCCACAATGTTGGCGAAACAAAAGCTCCTGTGGTCACACCCAAAAGGCAGAGGAAGATGCAAACCGTCGCACAAAAAGTTGGACTTCTGGACACGCTGAAGGAAGGTAGAAGTTGCGCAACTGTATCGCATTACGGAATAAATGAATCTTCGGTTTGTTACATAAAGAAGAAGGAAAATAACATAAGGACCACAGCAGTGATGAGTTTTAAGAAGGATGTAAAAAGGGTTAACTGTTCTGTCTGACAAAAGTGTATAAAGTGTGTGGTGAGGGGTTTTACAGCCTTAAAACAGATAGAATAATTGTAAAAAATAAAGCTAACTAATTTGTGGATTTCGCCTGTTGTGGGTTATTTTTAGAACATAACCCCCGCGATAAATAAGGGACCACTGTTTTTTCAGTACAACCTGTTATTTCACAATCTGAATGCTGCAGTTGTGGCATGTGGCTGTAATAAAAGCTACAGGACCAGAAAAACACAGCAAACATGTATAAACAACTTTCTGGACATAAAAAATGCTTAATTTAGGGTCTTAACTATGAAAGAGGAAAATATCAAGTCTGTAAGTAAATAAAAAATATCCTTATTGCCTCAAAACCAAAAAACTTGTATTGGCCCCATGACTTTCCTGGTGTCAGTCATGGAAACAGCTCATGTCAGGTCCAGGGCACAGAGACACGTCACTTCCTGCATTTCCATGGGGTTTGTATATTTTTAGTAAAAGAAACCTTTCAAATTAAAACAGCAAGGGATGTGCAATTATGCAGACAAAGATGTGTAATTTTCCATTTATTTGTGAAATAAAATGAGTGATATATTTTAAATATAAACAACTTTTGGAATCTCTCTCCTGTCTTCTAGCAAAGGTTGCCCATAGCGATAGAACTGGTCATTAACCAATCAGAGACAGGCATGGTCCTTCCATATCCAAAGCTTTTCATTCCATCTCATCTTCTGTACTGCTTTGATCTCTTCTTTATCGTGCAGTCGGACGTCACTCAGAGTTTATAAGTGTGTCACCAAACTGTTATGACACATTCTGGAGACTAGCTCATCTTGCTTGTATCACAGTGCCACCATGGAGTCCAAAAAATCCAAAGTGTCCTTTTCGAGTTTCAGGAAAAACTGTCTGTCAAAACTGTCTGGGATGTGTTCTTCATCTGGATCAAGAGAGCAAAGCTTATCTTCCTCTTCTTCCTCTGGGCCCACGGCAGGATGGAGCTCTGCTCCAGCAGCCACAGCTCTGCCATGGGGACACAGGTTCTCTTACCCAACAAGGCCGAGGCCTGCTCCACCAGTCCCAGCACGGAGGCCCGCTCCACCAGCCCCAGCACGGAGGCCCGCTCCACCAGTCCCAGCACGGAGGCCCGCTCCACCAGTCCCAGTACTTCCGTGGGGACACGGGCACTTTTACATGCCCGCGCCCAAGCCGGACTTCCTTAGCGCCCCCATCTCCTGGATGTCATGGCAGTATAAAAGGCTCAAGAGGTTCCACAGGGAGCACTTCAAGACGTTTTGTACCATCGCCATAGGATGCACTCTTTTGTTTGTATTTGTTTTTGTTTGCTTATAAATGTGTGTCCTTGGGCGTGGAACAAGAATGACAGTGGTGTCATTCAGGTTTCACATCTGGTCACACACACACTCACACATATACTCACACACACACACACACTTACTTTTCCATTGTATTATTTTATGAGCTTCTAAACCTTTCAAAATAAAAATGTATTTTGTCAACTGGAGAGAAATGTAGATTTTTGTCTGATTGACAGTATATATACATTTAAAAAAATGGTTGGGGTTGCTCAAATAGCAAAAACAAATTTGACAACAATGTCAAAGCATGTTTAAATCTTACAAAGGTCACTTGATTGTGGGCGATGTGAAACCTGCATGTTTTAATCAGGTCAGCACTGACTTGGAAAGGACTTTAGAAAACGAGGGCGGGTGGGGGCTGTTTTATTTATTTTTTATTTTTTTAAGGCTGTATCTGACATACAATATTTTAACTATTTCTTCTCATTATTATCTATGCTGCTGCTGACCTGGACCTCAGTGCAGTATTTCATTTCTGTGTATTTTTTTTATACTGAAATGACAAATAAATTCTGATTCTGATTCTATGAAAGTGGTGTGTATGAGTGATGGTGTTGGTGGGAGGGGCCGATGGCGCAGATTGGCAGCCTCGCTTCCGCCAGTCTGCCCCAGGGCAGTTGTGGCTACTATAGTACCACCATCACTGAGTGTTGAGTGAACGAATAATGAAGTGTAAAGCTCTCTGAGTATCTTGAATGGCTCTATATCATGAA
>NW_026571190.1:39500289-39542943 GCF_026225935.1 Boleophthalmus pectinirostris | reverse complement strand
CAGGGGAATACATTTTTGTAATTTAAATTGATTGAGTCTAGTCATTTTTGATAGAACACACCTAACAATATCATCATCATTATTATTGTTGTTGTTAGGTACAGTGTTTGCTCTGCACACAAGTATTGTCTTACACTAACAATACTTCATCGATGCTGAGACACCTGCATTGTGCCAATGGTTAAATTTGTCCACTAGAGGTCAGTGTTTCTCCGAGGCCTCAGACACGTCCAACCATTTGAGACAATATTGCGACTGAGGTGTCAGTGCTTCACGAGGCTCCATTCGCTCATGACTACAGAAAACCCTTCAGGACCTGAGTATTTTAGTACATTTGTCCTCGCCTGGATTTTTTTTCTTAACTTTGCTATTAAAACTCCCCGTAATGAAGTGTTATGCAGTTGTTTCTCACTATATCGCGGCTCACCTTTCGTTTTTTTGTGCAATTTTGAATGTTCTTTTTAAAGCATATGAACGTGCATTGTGTTCCTCCCCCTGCGTCCTGATTGGTTAAGGGGCTGTAGACCATTGTCAATCAATCTCCTGCCGTGCCGTGTCTCCTGTACAGTACAGAATGCGTTCATCTGCCAAATTTACATAAATGTTGGATCTCTAGCAGATTCTAAAGTGCTGTATTTTTGGAAGTTTTCTCCCCGACAAAACCCACAATGTTGGCGAAACAAAAGCTCCTGTGGTCACACCCAAAAGGCAGAGGAAGATGCAAACCGTCGCACAAAAAGTTGGACTTCTGGACACGCTGAAGGAAGGTAGAAGTTGCGCAACTGTATCGCATTACGGAATAAATGAATCTTCGGTTTGTTACATAAAGAAGAAGGAAAATAACATAAGGACCACAGCAGTGATGAGTTTTAAGAAGGATGTAAAAAAGGGTTAACTGTTCTGTCTGACAAAAGTGTATAAAGTGTGTGGTGAGGGGTTTTACAGCCTTAAAACAGATAGAATAATTGTAAAAAAATAAAGCTAACTAATTTGTGGATTTCGCCTGTTGTGGGTTATTTTTAGAACATAACCCCCGCGATAAATAAGGGACCACTGTTTTTTCAGTACAACCTGTTATTTCACAATCTGAATGCTGCAGTTGTGGCATGTGGCTGTAATAAAAGCTACAGGACCAGAAAAACACAGCAAACATGTATAAACAACTTTCTGGACATAAAAAATGCTTAATTTAGGGTCTTAACTATGAAAGAGGAAAATATCAAGTCTGTAAGTAAATAAAAAATATCCTTATTGCCTCAAAACCAAAAAACTTGCATTGGCCCCATGACTTTCCTGGTGTCAGTCATGGAAACAGCTCATGTCAGGTCCAGGGCACAGAGACACGTCACTTCCTGCATTTCCATGGGGTTTGTATATTTTTAGTAAAAGAAACCTTTCAAATTAAAACAGCAAGGGATGTGCAATTATGCAGACAAAGATGTGTAATTTTCCATTTATTTGTGAAATAAAATGAGTGATATATTTTAAAATATAAACAACTTTTGGAATCTCTCTCCTGTCTTCTAGCAAAGGTTGCCCATAGCGATAGAACTGGTCATTAACCAATCAGAGACAGGCATGGTCCTTCCATATCCAAAGCTTTTCATTCCATCTCATCCTTCTGTACTGCTTTGATCTCTTCTTTATCGTGCAGTCGGACGTCACTCAGAGTTTATAAGTGTGTCACCAAACTGTTATGACACATTCTGGAGACTAGCTCATCTTGCTTGTATCACAGTGCCACCATGGAGTCCAAAAAATCCAAAGTGTCCTTTTCGAGTTTCAGGAAAAACTGTCTGTCAAAACTGTCTGGGATGTGTTCTTCATCTGGATCAAGAGAGCAAAGCTTATCTTCCTCTTCTTCCTCTGGGCCCACGGCAGGATGGAGCTCTGCTCCAGCAGCCACAGCTCTGCCATGGGGACACAGGTTCTCTTACCCAACAAGGCCGAGGCCTGCTCCACCAGTCCCAGCACGGAGGCCCGCTCCACCAGTCCCAGCACGGAGGCCCGCTCCACCAGTCCCAGCACGGAGGCCCGCTCCACCAGTCCCAGCACGGAGGCCCGCTCCACCAGTCCCAGTACTTCCGTGGGGACACGGGCACTTTTACATGCCCGCGCCCAAGCCGGACTTCCTTAGCGCCCCCATCTCCTGGATGTCATGGCAGTATAAAAGGCTCAAGAGGTTCCACAGGGAGCACTTCAAGACGTTTTTGTACCATCGCCATAGGATGCACTCTTTTGTTTGTATTTGTTTTTGTTTGCTTATAAATGTGTGTCCTTGGGCGTGGAACAAGAATGACAGTGGTGTCATTCAGGTTTCACATCTGGTCACACACACACTCACACATATACTCACACACACACACACTTACTTTTCCATTGTATTATTTTATGAGCTTCTAAACCTTTCAAAATAAAAATGTATTTTGTCAACTGGAGAGAAATGTAGATTTTTGTCTGATTGACAGTATATATATACATTTAAAAAAATGGTTGGGGTTGCTCAAATAGCAAAAACAAATTTGACAACAATGTCAAAGCATGTTTAAATCTTACAAAGGTCACTTGATTGTGGGCGATGTGAAACCTGCATGTTTTAATCAGGTCAGCACTGACTTGGAAAGGACTTTAGAAAACGAGGGCGGGTGGGGGCTGTTTTATTTTTATTTATTTTTTTTAAGGCTGTATCTGACATACAATATTTTAACTATTTCTTCTCATTATTATCTATGCTGCTGCTGACCTGGACCTCAGTGCAGTATTTCATTTCTGTGTATTTTTTTTATACTGAAATGACAAATAAATTCTGATTCTGATTCTATGAAAGTGGTGTGTGTATGAGTGATGGTGTTGGTGGGAGGGGCCGATGGCGCAGATTGGCAGCCTCGCTTCCCGCCAGTCTGCCCCAGGGCAGTTGTGGCTACTATAGTACCACCATCACTGAGTGTTGAGTGAACGAATAATGAAGTGTAAAGCTCTCTGAGTATCTTGAATGGCTCTATATCATGAATGCAATGATTATTAATAAATTAATAATTATTTATTACATGTGGTATCTGGTAAAGTATGTTTACATAAATGGAATTGAAAGTATGACTATGTTCTTCCTCTGTTTTAAAGAAACTAAGACTTTTATAAATGGATTTTTGTGGGCAACTCTAACAGGATGTGAGCTGCACATCCTTGTGTTCACAATATATATCTATGCTTTAGATTATATCTATAAAACCAGGACACTGGTCATATATAACTAAGAAACTAGATAAGAGGTCATAGAGTAATTAGAGAACATACACTGAAAAAAAAAGGTCGCTGGATTTGCGTAAAAAAGTTATGGAAAGCGGTTGCATGCAATAAAATTATGTTTAGTCTTTGAAACTTTTTTCGAACTCCTCTACACATATTTTTCTCAACATGAACGTCACTTTTTCATGTTGATGAAATTTGAACAAATCATGCTGAATATGCATATTTATCTTATGGTACCTTCTCATGAAATGTATAAGTATGTATAATGTAATTTAATTGATCTAATTCTGTAAAAGAATACAAAAACAGTCTTTAGTTTTCTACAGATCTGTTTTGTCTTAAACAGAATCAAACACACAGAGACACAAGTACAGAGACACAGTTTGGAGCTGGACAGTGTTTTATTTACATAAATGTACATGTGCATTGTGTAATTTTTCTGGTGGAGGATCCATCAAATGCTTTTCTCCATGAAGATGTTATTGCTTTGTCGTGGAAACCAAACCAGACCAAGTTAGAGGTCAGATCTGTGGAGAGGCGACTCCGCTCACAGTCACAAAGCCTGTTTTTCTAGGTATTTCAGAGCTATAAAACCATCTGTAATTGAGCTGTGTAATGTCACACTCTGGAACATTCCAGGCAGAGCAATGACATATACATATGTGGCAAGACCGGCTTTGAGGCTCTAGGCCAGGCATGTCCAAACTATGGCCGGGGGCCAAATGCGGCCCTCAGACAAATTTTTCTTGGCCCTCAGGCTTCCAGGTGAATTGGCCCAAATTGCCTTGCATCAATGAAAAATGAACTTTTTACTGCAAGTTTTTTTTTGAAAATCTACCTTGATAAAGCTCATATTTAATATTTAATGTTTGGTTTTAAGAATCTTAGCAGGAATAAAGACTGATGGTTAATTGTAATGTGTTTAAACATGCACATATTTCATTTATTCACTGTACTGAGCTCCAGTCTACGGCCCTCAATCGGCCCTCTGCTTCGTCTGTGTTTAAATATGTGGCCCTTGATGAAAAAAGTTTGGACACCCCTGGTCTAGGCTGCAGCTGTTCTTACCTGTCGTTCCGTGGCGCTGCGCTGGTGGACTATTTAAGAGCTCCCTTCTCAGTCTTTTCACTTTTGCTCACACGCTCTTCCGGGCCTCTCCTGGTGGCCGCTCTGTCCTTCAGCTCAGGTAAACTTCCATTCGCAAGCTCCCATGCACGTTACATCCAAATTTACAATCACATCTTCTTTAGTGCCGCTGCTCGGCCGCTGCTCTGCCCCGCATCGGTCCCTCGCTCCTCTGAATGACGGAGCACCTGGGGCGCGCTTTCATCTCTGCCAACAGGTGAGGCTCGCCCGGTACTCCTCCACTCATTCATCCACGCTAATATTCTTACCGGTGTCTCTCCTTAGCTCCACGGGTGAGCCGAGTGAGTCCCTCGCCACTGCGCTTGGCGGTGCGCCGCCGTGTCCCCTAAACCGCGGCGGCAGGTAAACAAGTCCTACTACAAAGTGCTACCTGTGCCAAGCAGCCTTCCTAAACTGTGCTGTTTATAGCGTGTCCACGTTGTTTGGACCACGTCTGGATGCAGTAATTCTGTGTAAAGTTTCCTTTGATTCAGCCTGGGATTGCGCACTGTCACTTCCAACCACGGTATGTGTTTAGCCCAGAATCTTGTACTGCAGGCTCAGATTTTAATTCCCAAAAATTAACTTTTTAGGTGTCAGCGGTGGCCTGCAGCGATGTGAGCACTCCGCCTCTGCTGATTTGCTTTACTTTTGTTTTGTTTCAGTGCTGTTGTTTTGTTTTTTTGTTTTTTTTGTTTTTTTGTTTATTTGTTGTTGTTTTTTTTGTTTTTGTTTTTGTTTTGTTTTTTTTTGCTGTTTTGCGTTGTTTTGTTTTACTCTAGTTTTGTTTTAGTTTTGTTTTGTTTTTGGTTGTGGGGTTTCGCTATTTTCACCATTTTGTACCTGTTTCTTCCACTGTCATGTTTTACTGTTTTGCCAATTTTTATGAATGCAGCTACTTTTAAACATCTTACAACTGTCTCTTAAAATAGGAGAAAAAATAAAGATTGTGTAAATGATGGAACCTGGCTCTCTCCCTCTCATTGATATGCTCACCTGTGTGCCTTATATTTAGATTTGATTTTATTGTTGCAACAATTTATTATAAAATTGAACATTCCCCTGTGTTAACCCCTCGTGCTGCCACACATAAAAACAAGCAGGTGACGGACCCCCAACCAAAAAGTTGCCTAATGCATCTCTAATTTGTATTTATTTTTGTATTTATTTATTTATTTAATAGGGACAGTGCATATTAACATCTACACTGCAGTGTAAATATACCAGATTATAGAAAGAATGTTAATTTCCATCTGTAGTCCCTTGGCAGGTAACACCACAAATTTAAAATCTTGTTAATTTTCTGTGGTGTTTATCACAGCAGCGTCTCCAGCGTCTCTGTACGTGGCCCCTCCCACCAGAGCAGCACAAATGAAGACTTGTCTCTTTCCAAACGCTCTTAAAGGACGATCGTTTTGACTGTTGACCGTGACACCCTCATCAGAAAAATGTCCAACATGAGAAAAGTGGAGCCGAGTGCAGGATTTTACAAGAAAAATTGACTTATTCGTATTTGCAAACAAGTTCATGTTAAAACATTGTGTTGAAATTACATTTTTCTTAAAGTTTCGGGTTGTTCATAATATTAAAATATTTAGTTAAAGAAACAGTTCATCACTTAAAAAAGATTTCTGTAGAAAAGATTTGTGTTTGCACAAATATTTGAACTTATTGTTATTTTTGGGGTTTATATGACATGAGTTTTCTGATCCGGCCCCTTTGGGATCAAAGTTGGTTGGATACGACCCCGGACCAAAATGAGTTTGACACTCCTGGACTAAACCATCAACTGAAAGCAACACAGAAAAATCATCAATAAAACAACCTGTGTGTAACCAAATGATCTGTAAAAAATGCACACACACCTCCACTCAGGGTGTAACGATATCCAAGTGTAATGATACGATATCGTCGCGGTATGAACCTCACGGTACGATATTTATAGTGATATGATGAAGAGGCTCATGATGTAACAATATCCAAATCTCACCGTATGATATTTTCACGATATACATCTCACATATTCATTATATATTATAAGATATATATAAGATATATATATATATATATATATATAAGATATTTATATATATTATATATATATATATATTATTTATTGCAATATTTTGTGGAGGGGAACAAAACTGTGAATATGCCACTTTTTCCTCTTAAAATGCCTTGACAAAACTTAATCCAAAGAACTAAGACTTAAAACTGTTATTTCTTTTTGTCGTCTGCACTGAAATGGAGCAAAGGATCATGGTCTATGTAGTTCCCTCTGTCTTTTTTTTTACTTTTGCTGCATCATAACTCTTCATTTAAGCAAAGAGACTTGTAATTCCATATATTGTGATGGTCCACGATGTTATTGTGAGAACTTTGACGATACGATATCACGATATTTCGATTACTGTTACATCCCTAGGCTCCACCCCTTTTGTTTGGTCGTGTTTCAGATTCTGAAACTAAAAGAAACAGAAAAAGCACACCAAAATTCTTGTATAGGTGCAAATGAAAGGAGCAGCCAGACAAGTGTGAAAAAATGCATAGCGCACTTGGTTGGCCGATGTCCAAAGGCTTTTTTATTAACAAAATAACGTTTCGGCAAAAAAAAGCCTTCATCAGATATTTTTCTTGTTTTGGACCACAGCACACAAAATGGTTGCCAGCCCAGGTGCCCATATAGGCGAGTTTCATCTGACGTCATTGTTATTAAAAGCCTGCGTTGCTGCTGGGAAATATTTTGGTCGGAGGCAAGAAACACGGTAGCGTCAAACACAGTGCGTAACCTCGCGTATTTATCCCCGATAATGGTAAATTCCTGCTGCATTATCGGATGTGAAAAGTAAAGGAACGGAGAAGTTGGAAACGTAAGTAAAAGTAATTTATTGTTTTATCATTATTCGTTTCATGTTGTAGTTCTTCTTCTTCACTTGCTTGATCGGTCCGTCGGAAAATAGAGTCCCGCGGTCACTTCCGTTGTGGCTTTTTGATGCCTTGTGGCTTTTTAATGTGTTATGGCTTTTTAATGTGTTATGGCTTTTTAATGTGTTTTGGCTTTTTGGTTTGCTTTTTTTTAAATGTGTTGTGGCTTTTTAATGTGTTGTGGCTTTTTGATGCGTTGTGGCTTTTTGATGTGTTGTGGCTTTTTAATGTTGTGGTGTTTTTAATGTTTGTTTGGCTTTTTGAGCGTTGTGGCTTTTTGATGCGTTGTGGCTTTTAACTGTGTTGTGGCTTTTTGATGTGTTGTGGCTTTTTGATGTGTTGTGGCTTTTTAATGTGTTGCGGCGCTTGCATTTGTGTTGTGTTGTTTGTGATTTGCTGCGGCGTTTGCATTAAAATAGAGTCACACGGTGTTACGGCCCAGCCTTAGTTGTAATATTTTCTTGCAGAAGTTCTCTTGATTCCTGCTGCAGGAGTCCTGGTCAGTGATTGGTGGGGAGCAAGTCGGACGCCCACTTCACCTGCAGCCACCTCCCCCTATTTAAGGAGATTGCAGCACCTGTTCAGGGCTGCTGGCTTTGGTGGCCAGTTTGCCATTTTGGTTTTTGTTTTGTGTGTTAGTCTAGTTCTGTTTTGTGCCTTTTTTGATTTTGTCACTCGATTCTGTTTGTGGGTTTATTGTGGTTTAATTTGGAACTTGTGTTTTAGTTTAGTGTGTGTCCCTAAGTTTTACCACTCGTTTTTTGTATAAGCCTGCGTGACCCGTTTTCTGGCAAAAACTCTGTTTATTCTGTTGTTCTGTTCTTAGTTATAGGTTGTTTTCTGTATATTTTTAGTGTTTTGTTAATTACCTTTTACATTCCTGTTAATTAAACATTACTTAATTTATTCCATTTTACATCTTGGTTTTATTTTGTTACTTCCTTCACCCAAACGAGCTGGGTCGTAACACACGGTCATTTCCGTTGTGGCTTTTTTTGGTTTGTTGTGGCTTTTTGTTGTGTTGTCGCATTTGCGTTTGTTGCGACCCCTCTCGGTTTCCGTAATTTTGACACCAAGTTATTCTTATAATTCTCATCCAAATCTTATGGCTAAAAACAAAAACATATTTCTCGGACACATCTACAATCAGCGAAATTACCTTCAAGTAAAAAAAAAAAAAAAAAAAAAACTGTGAAGGTTATCTTTTTTTTTTTTTTTTTTTTTTGTTATTGCCCAACTTGTGTCTTGTACATTTTAAGTTACTTAATACTTAAAAAAAAAAAAAACTGTGAAGGTTATCTTTTTTTTTTTTTGTTATTGCCCAACTTGTGTCTTGTACGTCTGAAGTTACTTAATACTTAAAAAAAACAAAAAACTGTGATGAGATGTGCATTATCAAATATTATTATCATTGTGAACAGCGCCACATACAGGTGTGGCAGATGTATTACGCCGTTTTTACTCACTGCTCCGTTGTCGACTGGACGTGAATATTTATTGATCCGACACGTGTGGACGCAAAGTTTTTTCAACCCGCAAAAAAAATAAAAAATCCAAGAGTGTTGTTGGATTGTCTTTCCTAACAAAAATAACTTCTTTAACTCCCCACTCAAACCAGTTTAGATTGATGTTAAGAAGAGGTCCACCGATGAACTTCCACTTTATTAAGCTCCTCGAGTAATTTAGTGAAATCCCTTTTGAAGACTTCACTCCACTAAAAATAAAAGATCACTTTAATAAAGGAACACAACTCCAGGTCTGTTTTTAATGAGGTAACTCGGCTAAAAACTCACAAACTCCATTTTGCATAATACAGATCCTTTAAGTACCAGATCTTGCCGTAACTCTACCAGATTTTATCATTTCTAAAGTAACGAGCAGGTGATCTGTAAACTCAGGACACACCGCCCTCTGCTGGTGTGTTGTGAAACTGCATTAAAAGTAACTTCTGCAGAAAATAAAACGATTTAAGCACAAAAGTCGATAGAGTCAAGTTTTTATGTTGTGTTTTTATTCAGTCTCTGGGTCTGAACCGACCAATCACAGCGCAGGATTTCCTCACATGACCAGTCCTGAGGTTTTGTTACAGTGAAGAAATTTAGACCACAGAATCTGGACCTGTCCCCAGCTCAGGTTAAACTATTCAGACTTTGCAGTGAGATCACGATGGGGTGTTCTACATGTCTGTCTATAGTGGAATGTTCAGCACTAATCAAGACCAAGACCAGTCCAAGACCACAGGGTCCAGAGACCAGAACAAGACCAAGACCTCTGAGGATCGAGACCGAGACAAGACCAAGACTTTTAAAGATCGAGACCGAGACAAGACCAAGACTTTTAAAGGTCGAGACCGAGACAAGACCAAGACTTTTAAAGGTCGAGACCAAGACAAGGCCAAGACTTTTAAAGGTCGAGACCGAGACAAGACCAAGACTTTTAAAAGTTGAAACCGAGACAAGACCAAGACTTTTAAAAGTCGAGACAAGACTAAGACTTTTAAAAGTCGAGACAAGACCGCGACTTTTAAAGGTCAAAACCTGAGACAAGACCGAGACTTTTTGAAAAGTCGAGACTGAAACAAAACCAAGACTTTAAAAGTCGAGACCAAGACAAGACCAAGACTTTTAAAAGTCGAGACAAGACCGAGATTTTTAAAAGTCGAGACGGAGACAAGACCAAGACTTTTAAAAGTCGAGACCAAAACAAGACTGAGACTTTTAAAAGTCGAGACAAGACCAAGACTTTTAAAGGTCAAGACCGAGACAAGACCAAGACCACATCGCATTTCCTACATTTATTTGTATTTTACAGTTATTTTGGCACAAATATATCAATGTTTTAATTAAACTATCTCCAATTGTTCTGATTAATGTTCATTTAAGTTTAAAATAGGCCAAGCAAACTGTGCTGCACTGAAACACTCTTGTGCCCCTTTATTGGACCCTGACCCACAGTTTGAGAACCTCTTCTTTACTCCCACTTCCACTGGCACTTTACACAAAACCACTTTGAATCAAGTGGGTTTTTTTCAAGTCCATAACATTTACAGTTACATTATCTCACTGGTTTTGCGGTGATATTGAGCCTCTGCACATTTACCAGCTGTAATGAAATCGCACTAGTCGAGCTTCAGACCTTGAGTCAGAAACAAGACCAAGCCCGTAAAAAAGCGGTCTCAAGACCGGTCTTGGTCAGATTAAAGTGTAACCGAGCGTCTGACAGAGTAGTGCCTACAGTTAGCATCACAGCCCCACGTTGGTGACACCAGCTGCAAAATATCAACAGGGAATCTACAAATTAGAGCTTCTACTTCAAACTTACAAACACATTTTTACGTATTCAACATTGTATTTTTATTCTAATTTGGGGTTTCGTAAAAGTCCATGAAAAACTGAACAGACATTTGAGCTCCAGGAGCAGAAGTGGGCGGAGCTCTGCGGAAAAAAAAAAAAAATCTTTATAAATATTACAGTTTGAGGCACTTCACACGTCACAAAAGTAATAATTACAATCAACTACACACCCATAGACTGGATAAAGGGAGGGCATCTGGAGTAAAAATGAAACCTGACGTACGTTCAACACTGCACAGATCAACACTCGTTTAACTGACTTGGATTCAGAACGTTTCTCAACAGTCTGGAATTGTTCCGGAAAAGTCCTGTTCAGTTCTGGTTCAGTTCTGACCTCAGGATCACGGACTGGTTTGTTATTAATGTTCATATCTCAATTTAGGAACATTTTAAGGATTTTAAGATCAAAATGTCGTAGTTCGCAGCTGCAGCGACAGAACGAGGGGCGAAGATTTTTCAATAGAAAGTGAATTGCAACCAGAACTCAAAGGAACCACTTCACTCCCGCGCTCACGTCCTCTTTGGAGCATTAGTCGGTTTATATACAGTCTATGCTCCAGGGTCGAGAGCAGGGGTGGACAAACTACGGCCCGGGGACCATATACGGCCCTTTAATCTTTTTAATCTGGCCCGCCGACTTTGAATAATAAGAATAATAAGAATTTTAAGTGTTTGAAAGTAATTTCAATACATAGTAAATACCGTGGTACGACGGAGTATAAGGCTCAGATAAAAAAAAAAAAATGATGTTGGCGCTACGAGAATAAAGTCGTAACATTTCAACATTAAAGTCGTAATATTACGAGAATAAAGGTGTAATTTTACAAGAATAAAGTCGTAATTTTACAACGATAAAGTCATAGTCAAAATAAAGTTATAATATTACGAGAATAGGCTGGTGCTCTGGAGAATTTGGAGCATTTTGTAAAGGAGAAGAATCCGTGTATCGTTCGTTCATTCGACTGAACCAGGACTGAATCAGGACTAAACCAGGTCCGGAACCAAACCAGAGATAAGACCAGGATTGAGACCAGGACCAGACCGGGACAAGACCAGGACTGAGGCCGGGGCCAAACCGGGACTGAGACTGGGACTGAGACCGGGACCAGACCAGGACTGAAAACGGTTTAGTCCTGGTTTAGTCCTGGTTAAGCCCTGGTTTGCGATGCGGGACTATTGCGCCGCATACGGACTGAAACCAGGACTGAACCAGGACTGAACCAGGACTAAACTGTTTTCAGTCCTGATCTAGTCCTGGTTTCAGTCCCGGTCTGGTCCCGGACCTGGTTTAGTCCTGGTTCAGTCTGGAGGCACAAATAATGAAGAAATATGTTGTTTTTTCGTTTTCTTATTTTTAGTTTTATATTAAAAAAACGAATGAAGGAATGACACAGGAATTAATGTTCTTCTGCCGCATTTTTCACTTTGACTTTGAGTTTATAACAACTTCATTCTCATAATACTATAACTTTACTCTCATAATATTACGACTTTATTTTGACTTCGACGTTATTCTTGTAAAATTATAACTTTATTCTCATAATATTATGACTTTAATGTCGACATATTACTTTATTCTCGTAGCGCAAGCATCTTTTTTTTTTTTCTTTTTTTTAATCTGAGCCTTATACTCCGTCGAACTGTGGGACTTGGTAAACAGATATTTTGTTGTAATCCTGTTGTGATGATTTAAAATTATGGGATATTTCAATAACGTGTGACATGTTTTCTACTTTTTTTTTTTTATGAGGTGGATTATAAAAAAACTCCATCCATCTGCTCCTGGTCCGGCATTTCCATCGAATTTTAGAACCCTTTGTGGCCCACGTGTCAAAAAGTTTGCCCACCCCTGGTCTAGAGAGTCTCAGGTCTGAATAAAGTCACTTAAACTGATGAAGAAGAGTCTTTACAGTGAAGTGCTTGTACTTGTGCCGGTGCGACCCACAGCGCCGTCTCCGTCTCCTCAGAAGCCCTCCACGTGGCAGTAGGCCTCCAGGGACGAGAACACAATGTACATGAGCCACAGGCTGAAAAACAAGGTCGTGGTCAGGATTTTGGGCCCCCGGGGACCGCCCAGCTCCCCGCCGATGGAGGGCCTGCGCCTGTAGATGAGCACCGCGATGCAGACGAATGCGAAGATGGTGAAGAGCGTGACGGAGAAGGCCAGGGTGCCGGGGTCCACCTCGAACTTCTCGCCCCTCCACCAGTGAACGACGGCGGCGATGGACCACGCCACGCCGATGCCCAGGAACACGTTCACCGCGTTGGAGCCCGTCACGTTCCCGATGGAGGCGTCTGCGTACTGGTCCTGGATCGCCGCCACTTTACTCGCAAACGTGTCTGAGAGAGAAAGAGAGAGAAGTTTTGTTTCTGTAAAACGTAAACAAATGTGCTCAAAAGCTGAATTACATTTGGGTCCGGTCAAGTGTTTTTTTGACATTCAAATGTCTCTTATTCAGAAACTAGAGGAACTATTGAAATAAGTAAAGTATCAGAATGTAGGAAAGAGTTACACTCCAACAGGGTCAAGTTAAACCTGTGATATTCTTTCAAGTTGTTGACAAAAAATTTTAAAAACTCATGTCGGTAACGGAGGGAATGAAATATGCAGCACTTTTTGGTCAATAAATCCAAACAGTGATAACTCTTGGTTCTCACTTACATATCCTTAACAAACTGGTTTGAATATTTGCTTCATATAGTTTTCTACCATATGGTACAAGATTAGGTTGAAAAACCTCTTACTTTTTGACTCATGAGATTTTTTATTAAGAAAGGTCATGGTAACGGAGGGAAAAGTAACGGAGGGAAAATTGTTCAAACAAGTAGAAGGTGCAGGATTTTACATCATTTGTCGCTTTTTTCTTCCAAATACTTTAATATTACTTCAAAATGAAAGGAAACTATTTCTATAAAATATGTCAGTCCTTCCAAGAACATTTTTATCATTTTAAATACTTTTTTTTTTTTAATTCATGACCTTCATCAACAGTTCAAAGATGGAATAACACAAGATATGATGAAATACATCCATTTATTTACATGATTTTTGGGTCTTTGAAATTTGGGAAATAATTTTTGTTCCATGTTTCATACATGGTCTGTTTAAAACGTATGGAACTTTAGGTGAACAGTTTCATAAACTAGAGTACATATGTATCTGTTCAATACATTTTTATATCAGATGCATTAACTTGAGTTTTTGGCCTTGTTGTTTACTTCTGCTGGACTGGGCCCATTATCAAACAGGCTGATGTGTCTATAGTGTTTATGGTTTATATGTTGTAAAGTTGAGTTTATTTATGCAGAAGATTTTAATGGAGAATCTGTTGGGTTTGATGTGTGCAGTGGATTGTGGGAGATCTCACAGCTCCTCACGCTGGTTAAACCTTTTGAGCTTCTGAAGCTAAAGGAGCTCATGGTTTGTATTTTTCCTGCACAGCAAAAAGTGGAGTGTTAAATTGACTCTCACAGAATAAATTTTAACATTTTCTCAGAATTTATATGAGTCCAATCTGGTTTAATCCTGGTTTAGACCTGGTTTAGACCTGGTTTAGTCCTGGTTTAGTCCTGGTTTAGACCTGGTTTAGACCTGGTTTTAGTTTTAGAGACCTGGTTTAGTCCTGGTTTAGTCCTAGTTTAGACCTGGTTTAGACCTGGTTTAGTCCTGGTTTAGTCCTTTTAGTTTTAGACCTGGTTTAGTCCTGGTTTGGTCCTGGTTTAGTCCTGGTTTAGTCCTGGTTTAGTCTTAGTTTAGACCTGGTTTAGTTCTAGTTTAGACCTGGTTTAGACCTGGTTTAGTCCTGGTTCAGTCCTGGTTTAGTTCTAGTTTAGACCTGGTTTAGTCCTTGTTTAGTCCTAGTTTAGACCTGGTTTAATCCTGGTTTAGTCCTGGTTTAGACCTGGTTTAGTCCTGGTTTAGTTTTAGACCTGGTTTAGTCCTGGTTTAGACCTGGTTTAGACCTGGTTTAGCCTGGTTTAGTCCTGGTTTTAGTCCTGGTTTAGTCCTGTTTAGACCTGGTTTAGTCCTGTTTAGTTTAGACCTGGTTTAGACCTGGTTTTAGTCCTGGTTTTAGACCTGGTTTAGTCCTGGTTTAGACCTGTTTAGACCTGGTTTAGTCCTGGTTTAGACCTGGTTTAGTCCTGGTGATCGGCTCGGTGCTTCCGGTGTGTATATATTTATAATACACTAATGACACGGAGTAGGATCAGTCCTGGTTTAGTCCTGGTTTAGTCCTGGTTTAGTCCTGGACTATTGGGCTGTCGGACTAATCTGGCCCTGGTTTATCACGTCTGGGCGGGTGTGGATTTAACTTTTACACAATCACGGTTATTACGTTATTATGGAGACAAACCGGCAGCGAAACCCTCCAGCAGAAAAGTTCCACAGTGCCCCTTTACCCCCCTGTGCCCCGGCCCCTGACCTGGCACGGACGTCCCCAGAGCCACGAACACCACGGCGGTCACGGAGTCCTTGAGCCCCACGGTGCAGCCGAAGTGCGAGGCCAGGTCCCCGATGAACGCCGTGAGGAGGCCGATGCCGCAGATGGACACGCAGAAGCACGGCCACCCGCTCAGGTAGTCCGTCGGCGGCACGAGGGCGAACACCAGCTTCCACAGCACCGTGAGGAAGTGCATGAGGTAATCGCAGCAGGAGGGCGGGCGCTCGGAGCCACCGTCGTCGTCGTCGTCGTCGTCGCCTGCAGAGACAAGTGTGTGAGGCACTAAGACACAGGTGTCAAACATGCGGCCCAGGGGCCAGATCCGGCCCTCCAAGACCTTTAATCTGGCCCTCAGCTGATTTTCTACCAAAATATTTTAATGATATTTTCTATTAAAATCTTGTTAATTTTCTGTGGTGTTTATCACAGCAGCGTCTCCAGTGTCTCTGTACGTGGCCCCTCCCACCAGAGCAGCACAAATGAAGACTTGTCTCTTTCCAAACGCTCTTAAAGGACGATCGTTTTGACTGTTGACCGTGACACCCTCATCAGAAAAATGTCCAACATGAGAAAAGTGGAGCCGAGTGCAGGATTTTACAACAAAAATGGACTTATTCGTATTTACATTGTTGAAATTGTGTTTTTCTTAAAGTTTCAGGTTGTTCATAATATTATAATATTTAGTTAAAGAAAGAGTTCATCACTTAAAAAAGATTTCTGTAATAGATTTGTGTTTCTCTGCACAAATATTTGAACTTTTTGTTATTTTTGGGGTTTATATGACATGAGTTTTCTGATCCGGCCCCTTTGGATCAAAGTCGGTTGGATACGGCCCCCGGACCAAAATGAGTTTGACACCCCTGGACTAAGATATGTTTTATTATTTTATTAGTTTCTTACAAAGCTGTCATTTTAAATCAGGGGCGTCAAACTCAAATTCACAGAGGCTAAAATTTAAAACTGGGACTAAGTCGTGGGCCAAAGTAAATATTTATTGAAAAATTTGAACAAGATCTGCATGTTTTCTCTTCTTTCGAGATCTGTAATGTATGTTGTAATGTAATGTTAAAAATATGAAATGTTTAATAATAGTTTTGCTTAAACATTGAATCCAGAACAAGCAAAATATAAAATAACAACACAATTTTAAATAAATAATGTCTCTATAGTACGGAAGCCGAGAGGGGTCACAACAAACGCAAACGCCGCAACAAATGCGACAACACAACAAAAAGTCACAACACACAAAAAAAGCCACAACGGAAATGACCGCGGGACTCTGTTTTAATGCAAACGCCGCAACAAATACAAACGGCACAAGGCAAACGCAAATGCCGCAACACATTAAAAAGCCACAACGGAAGTGACCGCGGGACTCTATTTTCCGACGGACCGATCAAGCGGCAAGTGAAGAAGAACTACAACGTGAAAAGTAAAGGAACGGAGAAGTTGGAAACGTAAGTAAAAGTAATTTATTGTTTTATCATTATTCGTTTCACGTTGTAGTTCTTCTTCTTCTTCACTTGCCGCTTGATCGGTCCGTCGGAAAATAGAGTCCCGCGGTCACTTCTGTTGTGGCTTTTTAATGTGTTGTGGCTTTTTAATGTGTTGTGGCTTTTTAATGTGTTGCGGCGTTTGCATTAAAATAGAGTCCCGCGGTCATTTCCATTGTGGCTTTTTTTGGTTTGTTGTGGCTTTTTGTTGTGTTGTCGCATTTGTATTTGTTGCGGCGTTTGTGTTTGTTGTGGCCCCTCTCGGCTTCCGTACTATAGTCTATCTGTAGCTGGTGGGAAGCTCTAATACAGATTTGATATGATCTCACGGGCCAAATATAATTATATCGCAGGCCAAATTTGGCCCCCGGGCCTGAGCTTGACATGTCTATTTTAAAGTTTGTGTTATTTATGAAAAAATCTAAATAAAAAATAAATAAAAATTAAAAAATTAATTAAAGCTGGTGTCTGGAGGGATGCGTCTGGGATTGGGTCTTGACAGAGCTGAAGCGTATCTCATGAAAAATTTGATTTAAGGACTTGTATTTAGACAAAAAATCCAGGTGGAATTAATATAAAAAGCCTATTATTTTAGTTTTTATTATTATTAAATCATATTTTTTATTTGTGGGTTTGCAAACTGTTCTTGTTTCTTTTGAGAATGGTTGTTGACTGAAAACAAAGAAGAAATATGAATTGAATTTAAGTCCTGGACTTAAATATACCTTAAATGTACCTAAATATAACATGGACATTCTACACCACATATAAAAGTACAAACATCATGTCATACTTTCATGTGGTCAGAAGAGGGCAGTGTAACATTTTGTGCTTCATCATGGATTGAGTTTTTTTTTAGCCTACAGAGGTGATAAAGTGCACCTTAAGACCAAAGGCAGTACCTACACTGGCCAGTAGAGGTCAGTGTAATTCTAAGAAAACTGAGGTAATGATACTTTAAAGAGCGTTATCCTGGCGCTGATTCTGACCCATTTCAAAGTTTTAACTCCAAAAAATTAGGAGAAATTAGAATTTTTCAGTAAGATTAAGCCTGGTTTACTCAAATATTAAATAAGACCGTCGTGTGTCTGACCTGCGCTGACGGTGATGGCCTCCACAAACTGCTGCCTCCAGCTGTTGGTGCCGATGACCAGAGCCAAGTTTGTTTTTTTTAACAGTTTATCCACCGTGCTCTGGAGAAGAGAGAGAGAAAGAATAAAGAGAGTCACAACAAAGAGAGAAAAGAAGAGAGAGAAGTATATATAGAGAGAGACAGCGTATCCCCAGGTTTGACTACCCCAAATTTAAGACTTTTTTAAGACCTTTTTAAGACCACTTAAATGAAAATTAAGACCAACATCACACCCATTATGCGGACGAAAAACACCAGATCCAATTCTAATAATGACCAACCAACTACTATATCTAG
Organism: Boleophthalmus pectinirostris; assembly: GCF_026225935.1. Lineage (NCBI taxonomy): Eukaryota > Metazoa > Chordata > Actinopteri > Gobiiformes > Gobiidae > Boleophthalmus > Boleophthalmus pectinirostris. The sequence goes on along the minus strand of NW_026571190.1, from coordinate 39,524,927 downwards.
AATCTAAGGCTACGTTCAGACTGCAGGGCTTAACGCTCAATTCAGATTTTTTTGTGAAATCCGACGTTTTTTCGAGGTCGTTCACGTTTCCAGTTAAATGTGACTTGTATGTGACTCCAGTGTGAACGTTAAACAGCCCAAAAGTGTCCCACATGTGACTGGAGACACGACGACGTCAACCTCAGCGAGCGTCTCTGTGTTTACGGAAGTTGTCCAAACATGGACGCAGCATCGAGCACCTGGAGATTTTAAAGTTCCTCTCGTACCGGAGCCAGAACATGAACAACTTACTTGTTTTAAGGAGGAGATTGAGAAGGAGAAGGACGAGGTTTTTGGTCGTGGTGTTTTGTGGGACAGAACGTTGAAAGGAACGTGTGGATGTGGAGACGGAGCCAAGAGTGGTGAGTGGAGATGTGCTTCACTTCAGTGACACGGAGTTCATTAACAATTTTCTCCTACTTCAGCGCAGAATAGTGACGTTTGTGTCTTGTTGATAACGTGTAGGTGGATGAATGCACTTTGACCGTTCAGACTGAAGTCACATGTCAAAAGATCAGATATGTATCAGTTTCAGGAGCACATATCCAAGTGTCCTGGGTCACATTTGAAAAAATCAGATCTGTGTCGTTCAGACTGACATTAAAAGATCAGATACAGGAACATAGGGGCCAAAAAATCGGATTTGGGTCACTTCAGGCTGCAGTCTGAACGCAGCCTAAGAGCCACTGTGGATGAAACGGACACATCCAACGTCTTCCTAAACTCTACTGGTTGTTCTACTCTTTGCCGCCAGCGCCAGAAACCAAAGTATTGTTTACGCATGCTCCAAATTAGACGTTCATTCACGTTGTTGTTTTTTTTCCTCCTTCCGGTCGACAATACAAAAAAAAAATAGGCCAATGAAATTTAAGACCTTTGTGAAAAATATAAGACTTGGACAACATAGTTTAAGACTTTTTAAGGCCTTAAGTTAGGAACATGAAATTTAAGACCTTTTTAAGACTTTTAATACCCTGCGACCACCCTAGAGAGAGAGAGAGAGGAGTGTGTGTGGTTCAGACCTTAAACTCGTAGGACTCTTCGATGGTCACCTCCAGACGAGTGTGTTCCCCCAAAGTCGGACGACCCATTTCAGCGATTCTCATCTCCTCCTGCTCCTTCAGAGAGAAATCCTCCGAATCTGCAACAAAACCAAGACTGAACCAGGACTGGACCAGGACTGGAACCAGGACTAAACCAGGACTGAACCAGGACTGGAACCAGGACTAAACCAGGACTGAACCAGGACTAAACCAGGACTAAACCAGGACTAAACCAGGACTAAACCAGGACTGAACTGGAACTAAACAAGGACTAAACCAGGACTAAACCAGGACTGAACCAGGACTAAACCAGGACTAAACCAGGACTGAACCAGGACTAAACCAGGACTAAACCAGGACTAAACCAGGACTGGACCAGGACTAACCAGGACTGGACCAGGACAGGACTAAACCAGGACTGACCAGGACTAAACCAGGACTAAACCAGGACTAAACCAGGACTAAAACCAGGACTGAACCAGGACTGAACCAGGACTAAACCAGGACTGAACCAGGACTGGACCAGGACTAAAACCAGGACTAACCAGGACTGGACAGGACTAAACCAGGACTAAACCAGGACTAAACCAGGACTGAACCAGGACTAAACCAGGACTAAACCAGGACTGAACCAGGACTGAACCAGGACTGGACCAGGACTGGACCAGGACTAAACCAGGACTGGACCAGGACTAAACCAGGACTAAACCAGGACTAAACCAGGACTAAACCAGGACTGAACCAGGACTGAACCAGGACTAAAACCAGGACTGAACCAGGACTGGACCAGGACTAAACCAGGACTAAACCAGGACTAAAACAGGACTAAACCAGGACTAAACCAGGACTGAACCAGGACTAAACCAGGACTGAACCAGGACTAAACCAGGACTAAACCAGGACTGAACCAGGACTGAACAGGACTGGACCAGGACTACCAGGACTAAACCAGGACTAACCAGACTAAACCAGGACTAAACCAGGACTAAACCAGGACTGAACCAGGAAACCAGGACTAAACCAGGACTGAACCAGGACTAAACCAGGACTGGACCAGGACTAAACCAGGACTAAATCAGGACTGAACCAGGACTGAAACAGGACTGAACCAGGACAAAATCAGGACTAAACCAGGACTAAACCAGGACTGAACCAGGACTGAACTAGGACTGAACCAGGACTAAAACAGAACTGAACCAGGAGTGAACCAGGACTAAAAACAGGACTGAACCAGACTGAACCAGGACTAAACCAGGACTAAACCAGGATTGAACTAGGACTGAACAAGGTTTAAACCAGAACGACACCAGGACTAAACCAGGTCTAAATCAGGACTAAACCATGAATGAACCAAGACTGAATCAGGTCTAAACCAGGTCTAAATCAAGACTGAACCAAGAAACCAGGTCTAAACCAGGCCTAAACCCGGTCCGGTACCTGTGATGTTGATGGTGGGGTTGTCTCGTCCCTGGACTTTCCTGTAGATTTCTTTACCTGAAAACACCAAAGAACAGATCACAACTAGAGTTTAACCCACAACCTCCAGGCTAACCACTCTGCCACAGGAACACAGGGAGAACATGCACACTCCACTCGGGAGATCAGGAGTCAAACCCACAACCTCCTGCTGAGAGGAGGACATGGGCTAACCACTCTGCCGCCACAGACTGTATATGTAAATGGACACAGCAAACCTCAGTGCACAAGAGCTGAGTCGTGATCAAATTAATAAATATTTAAAGAAAAGGGGAGAGAGGCCGAAAACGGGGAGCGGCGGGTGGATGTGAATCTGTGTGTCGTTCGTTCATTCGTTTTTCAATATAAAACCAAAAATAAGAGAATGAAAAAGCAACTGTTTTCTTCATTATTTGTCTCCAAAACCAAAATGAAAAAACGAATAATGAATCGTTTTTTTTTAGTTTTCGATTTTGTGTTTAAATGAAAAATGGAAAAAACGGATATCGGCCGTTTCCCGTTGACGTGACTTAAAGGTTGTATAGAGGATTTTCCAAGGAACGAGAAATCCAGCGACTGTTTGTCCTTTTTCAAATGTTGCGCATGCGTGAAACCACCCCCCCTCCCCTACAGCTCCTACGTAGAAACGCCTTCTCCCGCCTCCTCTTTACGCCAGAAACAGGTTTGTTTACAGCCGGTGCTGCACATGACTTGTAAACAACTAACTACAGTGTTGGTTAGGCAAGACGGAGAAGTGAGGAGCGGGGGGAGCGGGTGTGCGGACATTTCGTTCGCGGACGAGAAGTGAGGAGCAGGGAGAAGAGCGGAACGGGCAGCGGGGACAGGAGTAGGAAAGGGGAGCAGAGAAGGTTGCGCGGAGAGATTCAGTGCGAATGAACTAGCTACAACACGCAGCAGCAAGCGGACTCTTTCTTTGCCTTGAAAATTCAGTTTTCAGACATAGGATATCGCTTTCGTGTCCTGAAAAACGTTTGTCTAGCTCTTGGAAATAAAGTACGTTTTCATAATAAGCAGAAGTTTCCTGTCCAGGAGTAATTTTGTGGACCAGTGCGTTCAGTCTTTAGACCCTGCGTCTGCTTCAGTCGCGCCATCGCTGGAATGAATCTACAAGAATCACCTTAGTTTGGCTTCGCTGCTTTTCCCCTTGTCTTCTTCTTTCAGCAATCTCAAAAACAGACTTTCTTTTGCGGCGAACTGCTCCTGGATTCTTGTCGCCATTGCAACAAAACTTTGTGCAAACTGCGAGGAAGATATAGGTCAAAAAAAGCCGCTAAGAACTGTTGCGTTGGTGGAGTAAACAGCGTCTGTGCGTCTTGCGTCTGGGACTGTGTGACAGTCGTACGTAAACCACGTACCGGCAGCGCAGGCAAGTCAGTTACGCTAGAAACGTAGGGAGATTGATTGACAGCCTGTCAGCTCACAGATAACGAGGCAGTGTCGTTATCTATTGGCAAATGTTTAGCCCCACCACGTCCAGAGTTGATGAATTTTTATTCTCTTTTTTTTGGTCATCATAATTACAAGGCGACTGCATCTATAATCTATCACTGACAACTTGAAAAAAAAAAAATCCTCCATACAACCTTTAAGTGACTGTGATGCCGGACTGAACCAGGACTGATCCAGAGCGGGACCAGTGAGGGACTGAGACCGGCACCAGACCAGGACCAGACCGAGACTGAGATCAAAACTGAAACCGGGACCAGATCGGGACCAGATCGGGACCAGATCGGGACCAGACCGGGACTGAGCCCGAGAACAGACTGGAATCACACCGGGACCAGGCCGGGACTGAGACTGAGACCAGGCCGGGACCAGACCGGGACCAGACCAGGACCAGAAAGAGACTGAGACCGAGACCAGGCCGGGACCAGACCAGGACCAGAAAGAGACTGAGACCGGGACTGAGACTGAGACTGAGACCGAGACCAGGCCGGGACCAGACCGGGACCAGACCAGGACCAGACCGGGACCAGACTGGGACCAGAAAGAGACTGAGACCGGGACTGAGACTGAGACCGAGACCAGGCCAGGACCAGACCGGGATCAGACCGGAGCTCGAAGCTGAGGCTCGGACCCCACAGCGGCTCGGAGTCAAAGCTGAGAGTCCACCCTGATCCCGCTCTGGTCCCGGACCTGGACCAGTCCTGGTTCAGTCCGACATCGCAGTCACGGAAGTCACGTAAACGGCGTTATCTGTTTTTTCCAATTTTCATTTAAACACAAAATCAAAAAATGAAAAAAACAAATCATTATCTGTTTTTTCATTTTGGTTTTGGAGACAAATAATGAAGAAAATAGTTGTTTTTTACATTTTCTTATTTTTGGTTTTATATCGAAAAACGAATGAACGAATGACACATGGATTGATGTGACTGACATGTTAAAAAGTACACAAATAAAACTTTAGCAGGCGACTCTTTTGTGTTTAGAAAGAAATGCTAACGCTAATGCTAACGCTAAGGCATCATAAATATTACGACAACACCACAAACTGCAGCACTCTACGTATGAAAATAATAGACCTAGACTAGCAAAATATCTGTGTAAATGTGTGTCGTATTCTTCACCAGCTTCATAAATCTGCCCCATCACCAAATCTCCAACCAACAATGTCCACAAAGGATAAAACTAAAAATTTTATTTAAAGAATTTTAAACATTTGCAGGAAAAAATTTGAAATTGTTGAAATTGTATTATTGTATTAAACCAAGACTAAACTAGAACTAAACCAGGACTAAAGTAAACCCTAACCAGAACTGAACCAGGATTAAAGTAGGATTACATCAAGACGAATCTAGAATTAAACCAGAACTAAACATGACTAAACTAGAACTAAACCAGTCCTTTAAACCAGAACTAAACCAGGACTAAAGTGGATTATACCTTGTATAAACTAGAACTGAGCTAGAACTAAACCAGGACTGAGGGTGGGGGGTGGGGCCTGAAGATTGAGCTACTCTCACCTCATAACCTGTGCACATGGCCTCCCACTTGTCCCGACCGGGATGGAAAATGGAGAATTTCTTGTGCAAGTCATTGTTAAATGCGCATTTGTGCTTCAGTATGTTGCAGACTGACCGACTGTTTGTGTCTGATCGCTCCTTCTGAGTCACAGACGCTACGAGAGACGCTCAGCTTAAAGGTTGTATAGAGGATTTTCCAAGGAACGAGAAATCCAGCGACTGTTTGTCCTTTTTCAAATGTTGCGCATGCGTGAAACCACCCCCCCTCCCCCACAGCTCCTACGTAGAAACGCCTCCTCCCTCCTCCTCCTTACGCCAGAAACAGGTTTGTTTACAGCCGGTGCACTGGACATGACTTGTAAACAACTAACTACAGTGTTGGTTAGGCAAGACGGAGAAGTGAGGAGCGGGGGGAGCGGGTGTGCGGACATTTCATGCACGGACGAGAAGTGAGGAGCGGGGAGAAGAGCAGGAAAGGGGTGCAGAGAAGGTTGCGCGGAGATTCAGTGCGAATTAACTAGCTACAACACGCAGCAGCAAGCGGACTCTTTCTTTGCGTTGAAAATTACGTTTTCAGACATAGGATATCGCATTCTTGTCCTGAAAAACGTTTGTGTAGCTCTTGGAAATAAAGTACGTTTTCATAATAAGCAGAAGTTTCCTGTCCAGGAGTAATTTGTGGACCAGTGGTTCAGTCTTTAGACCCTGCGTCTGCTTCAGTCGCGCCATCGCTGGAATGAATCTTCAAGAATCACCTTAGTTTGGCTTCGCTGCTTTTCCCCTTGTCTTCTTCTTTCAGCGACCTCAAAAACGGACTTTCTTTTGCGGCGAACTGCTCCTGGATTCTTGTCGCCATTGCAACAAACTTTGTGCGAACTGCGAGGAAGATATAGGTCAAAAAAAGCCGCTAAGAACTGTTGCGTTGGTGGAGTAAACAGCGTCTGTGCGTCTTGCGTCTGTGGACTGCGTGACAGTCGTACGTAAACCACGTACCGGCGGCGCAGGCAAGTCAGTTACGCTAGAAACGTAGGGAGTTTGATTGACAGCCTGTCAGCTCACAGATAACGAGGCAGTGTCGTTATCTATTGGCAAATGTTTAGCCCCACCACGTCCAGAGTTGATGAATTTTTATTCTCTTTTTTTTGGTCATCATAATTACAAGGCGACTGCATCTCTATAATCTATCACTTGACAACTTGAAACAAAAAAAAATCCTCCATACAACCTTTAATGGCCCAATGAAAGATCATGAAAACCCGGACATTTACGTCACTTTATGAGAAAAAAAACCCGGACGCCCAGGACAGGACGCAAAAAACGGACATGTCCAGGGAAAAACGGACGTTTGGTCACCCTGTCTTAGTCTATTTGATCAAGTCAAGTCTCAAGTCCTAAAAATAGTGACTCAAATCTGACTCGAGTCTAAGTCACAACTTGCAAATCCCCACCTCGATGAGCTTCATTTGACTGGCTTCGCCCATTTGTTTATACAGTCCATGTGTGGCACAGTGACACAGGGAGAACATGCAAACTTCACACAGATAACAGGAGTCTAACCCACAACTAAAATTACTGACGTTGACATGCAGTTTGTTGGCAGTAATTTAAATAAAATAGATTGTTTTTGTTATTTTGTTTTGTTTGTGCGGCGGCCATTTTGTGCTCGCTGATCACATGACCCACTGTTGACTTTATTGTCTTTACTGACATTTGAAAGTGAACAGTTTGGGAAAGTCTTACCACAAATCTGCTTCTCTAAAGGAGGCAAAGATTTGTTACAATCAAATAAAAACGGTTTAAAATAAAAAATATACGAATCATAAATGAAATAAACTCACCTGTTTTGACGTATCCGCCTGTAAAATAAAAATCAAAAAGCACAAAAATAGCAAAATTTAGAACAGAATTTAAAACATTTGAAGGAAAAACTGTGAAATTGTTGAAATTGTAGCAGAATGAGAAAAAGTGAAAGGAACTGATGAGACTAAACAAGGATTAAACCAGAACTAAACCAGGACTAAAGTAGGATTACATCAGGACTAGTCTAGAATTAAACCAGGACTAAACCAGGACTAAAGTAGGATTACATCAGGACTAGTCTAGAATTAAACCAGGACTAAACCAGGACTAAAGTAGGATTACATCAGGACTAGTCTAGAATTAAACCAGGACTAAACCAGGACTAAGTGGGATTGTACCTTGTCTAAACTAGAACTGAGCTAGAACTAAACCAGGACTAATCCAAGACTAACGTTGAATTAAACCCAAACGAACCTAGAACTAAACCAGGATTAAAGTAAGATCACGTCTAAACTAGATCTAAACCAGGACTAAAGTAGACCCTAACCAGAACTGAACCAGGATTAAAGTAGGATTACATCAAGACGAATCTAGAATTAAACCAGAACTAAACCATGACTAAACTAGAACTAAACCAGTCCTTTAAACCAGAACTAAACCAGGACTAAAGTGGGATTGTACCTTGTCTAAACTAGAACTGAGCTAGAACTAAACCAGGACTAATCCAAGACTAACGTTGAATTAAACCCAAATGAACCTGGAACTAAACCAGGACTAAAGTAGGATTAAACCAGGTCTAAACTAGGTCTAAACCAGGACTAAAATACACCAGATCAAATACAGAACTAGAACTAAGGACTAAAGTAGGATTAACACAGGTCTAAACTAGATCTAAACCAGGTCTAAACCAGGACTAAAGTAGACCCTAACCAGAACTGAACCAGGACTAAAGTAGGACTACACCAGGTCTAAATTACAGCTGAACCAGGGTTTAACTAGGGCTAAACCAGAACTAAACCTGGACTCAAATACGCTCAGACTAGAAACCAGAACTAGAACTAAACAAGCACTAAAATAGAATTAAACCAGGTCTAAACTAAATCTAAACCAGGACTAAAGTAGACCCTAACCAAAACTGAACCAGGACTAAAGTAGGACTACACCAGGTCCAAACTAGAGCTGAACCAGGGTTAAACTAGGGCTAAACCAGAACTAAACCAGGTCTAAAACACACTCAAACCAGACCTAATATAGAAGTAGAACTAAACCAGGACTAAAGTAGGATTAAACCAGGTCTAAACTAGGTCTAAACTAGATCTAAACCAAGTCTAAACCAGGACTAAAATACACCCAAACCAGGCCTAGTACAGAACTAGAACTAAACAAGACTAAAGTAATATTAAACCAGGTCTAAACCAGGTCTAAACCAGGACTAAAATAGTCTCTAACCAGAACCGAACCAGGACTAAAGTAAGACTACACCAGGTCTAAACTACAACAGAACCATGGTTAAACTAGGACTAAACCAGAACTAAACCAGGTCTAAAACACACTCAAACCAGACCTAATATAGAAGTAGAACTAAACCAGGACTAAAGTAGGATTAAACTAGATCTAAACTAGGTCTAAACCAGGACTAAAGTAGACCCTAACCAGAACTGAATCAGAACTAAAGTAGGATTACACCAGGTCTAAACTAGAACTAAACCAGGTCTAAACCAGGACTAAAGTAGGATTACACCAGGTCTAAACTAGAACTAAACCAGGACTAAAGTAGACCCTAACCAGGACTAAAGTAGGACAACACCAGGTCTAAACTACAACAGAACTAGGGCCAAACCAGAACTAAACCTGGACTCAGATAAACTCAAACCAGACGTGATTCTAAGACTCTGATTCTAACCAGAATTTAACCAGGACTAAGGCAGACCATAATCAGAACTGAACCAGGACTAAAGTAGGATTAAACCAGGTCTAAACCAGGACTAAAGTAGACCCTAACCAAAACTGAACCAGGTCTAAACCAGGTCTAAACCAGGTCTAAACCAGGACTAAAATGCACTCAAACCAGGCCAAATATAGAACTAGAACTAGAACTAAGGACTAAAGTAGGATTAACACAGGTCTAAACTAGATCTAAACCAGGTCTAAACCAGGTCTAAACCAGGCCCGGGTCCTCACCTGTCTCATGGAGCAAAACAGCTAAAAGAAAAGCAGAAACAGAGGTGAGAAACAGCAGAAGCAGCAGCAGAACTCGACTAAAATTTTGGAGAATTTCAGATCAAATTATAATGAATATTTTAGTTTTGTTACAACACAAGGAGCGGTGAGGGACGAGACACAGGAGGTGAGGGGGAATGAGGAGTTTTTGGGTTGTTAAAAGTGTAGTTTTTAGTCTGGTCTCGCTCCATAGACGTTGGATTTCCACATTTTCACATTTTCAAGACGACGGACACATCACTTATCTTTAAACTCTAAAGAATATAACGTTGTTTCCTCGTCAAAAACAGGACCTGGAGTTGTGTTTTGGGTAACTCTTTATTATTAATCTGCTCATAAAAAAAGCTCAAAATGCTCTGTTCCACCTTGTGATGTCATGAAAAGCGGCTCCTTTTACCTTTAGTTCAGTAGAGATCAGCAGTTCCAGGGCTGAAAGTATTAAAATGATTCTAGCAGAGGCGGCGCCATCTAGGGCCCCTCCACACTATAACTTCTTAGGTTCTTTTTAAAGACAATGCAGTAAAGTGTGTTTACCTTGTTGACATGTTTCGGCTGCTGCTGCATCTTCAGAACTGTCAGCGGTGTTGGTGGTGACGTGTCGTATATCAGCTGTTGTTACTTCCTGTAGGCGTGGTCAGACCTGATGGACCTGGCAGGTCGCTCAGACTGACCACGCCTCCCGTCGCCCGGTGTCTCTGGAGGAGGGTGTCCCAGGTGTGTGAAAGGAGGAATGCGCCGTCATCACGGTTAATGCTGTCCAAGCCTCGTTTCCTGATTTCAATGTCCTCCTTGATCCAGCGTTTGAACTTGTTGTTTTCCGATCCAATGACCCGAGCCCCGTCCCGATCCAGAATGTGGTTGTTCCTTTTACAGTGTCTGATATGGCGGATTTTAGGTTTTCCTGTTCTGCTTTGTCTTTTTGTGTTCTGGTGAGTCTCCCTGACGTTTCCTTCTCGCATTCCTTTTGTTGTTCCTTTTTTCGGATGTGAAATGCCCGGCCTGTTTCCCCTATGTATGATTTATTGCATGATTTGCATTGAATTTCGTAGATGGCGTTGCATTTTTGTTCTTGTGGGATTTTGTCCTTGGGATGTACGAGCTGTTGACGGAGTTTTGTGTCTGGTTTTACTACAGTGCTTAATGTTGTGTTTTTTCATGGCTCTGGATGGGTTCGGTTATTCCTCTGATGTTCGGTAGTGTGACTATGTTCTTTGTCCTGCTGCCCTGTGTTGGATTGTTGTGTTTTTTTCCGGGGTTTGTTGGTTTTATTGATAACTTGTTGTCTGCCTTTGTTTATGGCCCAGCTGGGATATTGACATTGTTTGAGTGCTTGTATGATGTGTCTCTCCTCTTCCTCCCTGTCGGTCTGTGATGAGTGTGGCCCGTTCGAATAATGTTCTTACTACTGAAAGTTTGTGTGCAGTGGGATGTTGGGATGTCCAGAGTAGATATTGGTCAGTGTGTGTGGGTTTCCGGTATATTGTGATTTTAATGCTGCCATCTGCGATGTGTTGGATTTTAATGTCCAGAAAAGGTACCACACTAGTTCGTATTTGAGTTGTTTTCGTTGTGGATGCAGTGTTCGTTCACGCTAATCCGATTGAAAATTACTCCAGAGACGAAATGATCTGGTGCCTCCAACTCCCACGAATTCATCTGAGTACAGATCTGATCCGGCACCGTGTGGACGCCTGAAAACGCTGATACTCTGATGTAGTAAGAGACTAGAATATATGTCCATTCATATAGACCAGGGGTGTCAAACATACGGTCCAGGGGCTGGATCCGGCCCTCCAAGATCTTTAATCTTGCCCTCGACTGATTTTCTACTAAAATATGTTCTATTAAAATATTGTTAAAGGTTGTACGGAGGATTTTTTTTTAGTTTCAAATTGTCAGTGAAAATTTAAAATACCATTACAGAGATGTAGCAGCCTTGTAATTATGATGACCAAAAAAAAAAAAAAATGAAAATCTATCAACTGTGGACGTGTTGAGGCCAGATAAACATCAGCCAATAGAAAACAAGGCTCCCTCTTTATCTATTGGCTGTTAGGTTGTCAATCAAACTCCCGTGTGGGGATTATGTGGTTTATGCAGCGGTTCTTAGAGGCTTTTTCAACCTGTCGCTTCCAGTTCGCACAAAGTTTGTTGCGACCAGTTCGCCACAAAAGAAAGTCGTTTTTTGAGGTCGCTGAAAGAAGAAGAGAAGGAGAAACGGAGCGAAGACAAACTGAGGTGATTCTCGGAGATTCCTTCCAGCGATTGCGCGACTAAAGCAGAAGAAGTGTCTAAAAACTGACGCGTCGGTCGCTAAAATATTTCTAGACTGGTCACTTCAGTAATTCTGAACGAAGCTGTAAACAAGCGTGATTTCTACTGAGGAGCTGTGGAGGAGGAAGGAGGCTGTGCACTGTGATCACAAAAAAATTGTGGTGTATCACAGTCTCTCTCTGTACGTCCCACCAGAGCAGCATGAAGACTTGTCTCTTGCTCTTAAAGGACGATCGTTTTGACTGTTGATGACATGAGAAAAGTGAGAAAAGTGGAGCCGAGTGCAGGATTTTACAACAACATTCAATAGATTTCTGTTTCATAAACTTATTTACTTACTACTGAAATCAAAGTCGGTTGGATACGGACCAAAATGAGTTTGACAGTCTAAACCAGGTCTAAACTACATCTAAACCAGGACTAAAGTAACACTACACCAGGTCTAAACTACAACAGAACTAGGGCAAAACTAGGCCTAACCCGGAACTAAACCTGGACTCAAGTAGACTCCAACCAGACCTGATATAAAACTAGAACTAAACCAGGACTAAAGTATGAAAAAAACAACAACAACAACAATGGTGCATTATAGTGAGGGCCCCAAACTTAAGTTCACCTCGGGCCCCCAAACTGCTGACTCCGCCACTGGATTCTAGTGAAGGTGTGTGGAGTTTTAAAACACAGTAGAGCTCTCTTTGTATTACCAAATGACATCACAAGGTGGAACAGAGCGTTTTCCATTTCAGAGAAGAAACTAGAACTAAACCAGGACTAAAGTGGAATGATACCAGGCCTAATTTAGAACTAGATCAGAACTAAAGTAAGATTTTACCTGGTCTAAACTAGAACTGAGCTAGAACTAAACCAGGACTAATCCAAGACTAAAGTTGAATTAAACCCGATCTAACCTAGAACTAAACCAGGACTAAAGTAGGATTAAAACAGGTCTAAACTAGATCTAAACCTGGACTCAAGTAGACTCAAACCAGACCTGATATGAAACTAGAACTAAACCAGGACTAAAGTACAAAAAACAAAAAAAAACAAAAACAAAGGTGCATTATAGTGAGGGCCCCAAACTGCTGACTCCTCCACTGGATTCTAGTGAAGGTGTGTGCAGTTTAAAAACACAGTGGAGCTCTCTCTGTATTACCTCATGACATCACAAGGTGGAACAATGTTTTCCGTGTCAGAGAAGAACCTTAATACGCAGTTTTTGTGAATTAAACATAAAGAAAACATAACTCCAGGTCTGTTTGTGATGAAAAAACAATATTATAACATTGCTCATAAAAACCGTAACTGGAATTTTAAAGAAACCAAAATCTGTCTCTGAAATCGGCAAAGCGACAGCAGCCCAAGCAGAGGTCAGAGGTCAGAGGTCGGGCGGGCGGCGGGTCAGACCTGGCCTGTCCCTGAGAGCGCCCCACATCGGGGGGAGCAGCTGGAGGTAGAAGGAGCAGTGACGGTCGTACGCGTCGTGATCCGTGATGACCACGCGGATACTCTTCCTGAAACACAGTCACCATGGTAACAACCAGCCCGGTACCCCGGACCAGGACCCGGACCAGGACCTGGACCAGGACCAGGACCAGGACCAGGACCAGATCCGGTCCACTGCTCCTGACAGGTGTAACCCCGGGCAGTTACCTAGAGCGCCATCTGGTGGAGAGGACGCCAAATCTTTAGTGAAGTTTTATTGTTGTTCTTTTTTTCTTTTTAAAGCTTCTCTCTGTAGCACTTTGAGATTTGCTCTTATTATTTTATTTTATTATAAATTTAATGTAAAGTGCATTAAAAATAAATTGTAAAGTGCATTAAAAATAAAACATAAAGTGAATTAAAAATAAACTGTAAAGTGCATTAAAAATAAAATGTAAAGTGCATTATAAATAAAATGTAAAGTGAATTAAAAATAAATTGTAAAGCGCATTAAAAATAAAATGTAAAGTGAATTAAAAATAAACTGTAAAGTGCATTAAAAAATAAAAAAAAAAAATAAAATGTAAAATAAAAACTGTAAAGTGCATAAAAAATAAAACATAAAATGAATTAAAAATAAAACATAAAGTGCATCAAAAATAAAATATAAAGTCCATTATAAATAAAATCTAAAGTGCATTATAAATAAAATGTATTATTATAAATCACAGGCATAAAAAATGTAAATAAATGTAAAAAAAAAAATGTGGTGAAATAAAATTGTTCCACCTTAAATATGGGGTTGTTTTTGTCTCATTAATATTCACAAATGCACAGAGGGAGATCTACACATAGTCGTTTTGCATGTTTTGTATTCGATGGGAATGCAACGTTAATGAATTGTTTACAAGGCTGATTTTTTATTGATTATTGATTATTAATTATTACGAAAAAATTATATGTGTGAGCTCATAGTCTATGTTATTAGGTTCTTTTTTCAGACTACGACTACAACAGAATATAACATTTAAAAAAAAACAACAATCATCATTTAACAAATTACAATCATCAACATAAAGCAACACCCACAACACCAAAAAAAAAAAAAAAAAAACTCCAAAAAAAACAGCAACATAAACACACCACATTGACACATTACGGCCAGTTCATAATTGAAATTCCTTTTTTTCCCCCTCTCCTCTCTCCCTTTCAGACTAAGAGTTTGTTTTCATTCCTGACAATTAATTGAATTTTGGTCGCAATTTCGATTTTGTGAGTCAAATGATCTCCAAACTCATATAATCGAGTTGAAACGATAAAGCTTAAAGTTTATTTTGGGATAGATTTAGTATATTTATTTGATTTTTTTAATATAGAAATTATAGAACAGCTGGATATATAGTTTATTTTGGATACATTTGTGTTTTTTATGCCTTAATTCATGTTCAAAGTTTATTTTATTTATTTTATGTTTTATACATCGCAAAACTGCTCTAAGGTTCAGATTTGTAGCCAATATTTATTTTCAGTTTTAAAGTTTTGCGTAAATTATCAATAACAAAGTTTTCTTGTTGAAAGAGAAATGCTGAATAAATGCGTTGTGTAAATTAAAAAAATATCGTTTGAATAATCATGATTTCAATGTTGACAAAAATAATCGTGATAATGACTTTTTCCATAATCGAGCAGCTCTACGTGTCGCTGTAATGTAACATCTATAACAACACTGCCCTCTAGTGGATGTCTGTGTATGTGAATCACACATACGCAGGCATTTTATTTATTTATTTATTTATTTTATCTCATTATTTTTTTTTTTTTATTTTTTTTTAGTACTGCCTTTATTTACAGATTTTTATTAATTTTGCTTATTGATTTTATTATGCTTATTATTATTGCTTATTCTTTTTTTCTTTTTTGTTTGGAACATAATTCCGCTGAGTTTTTAGACTTAAATGTTTTACACTGCTACACAGCAAAAACTGGAGGGTTAAAATTTTAGGGTAAAATATTTTTGTTGTTGTTTTTTAACAGAAAAAGTGTTATCTGAAATATTTGAAAGTTAAATGGGGGTTCAAGTTGGGTGAATTTGTGTAATTGTTGATCCACAAAAGCGAATCACATTTTACAAACAGAATTTTCAGTTTTAAAAATGTTTTATTTTTATTTATTTATTCATTATTATTATTATTATTATTTTTTTTTTTTTATGAACAAAGATGTATTTACAAATACACATGCATTTGTTCATAAGGTTACAAAAATTTGCATTTGTGAATATCAAAACACATCAGATCACCTCTGTGCATTTGTGATTTTTTTTTTTTTTTTAGTTGACCTGGTTAATAATAAAAACTTTATTAATTCATGCAAATATTAGAGCATTTCATAGACCCCAGCACAAAAATTGTGTATCATGTTTTTTGGTTTTTTTGGGGGTTTTTTTATTGCACACAACTGGGGGCGTAAACGTGACAAAACAAACATGGAGTTTTTAAGACGGTACAAAAGAAAACGAAAATGACTGACGCGGACTGGAAAATGGCGCTTCTCCACTGTCACGCAGGTAAAATGGACTCAAATGCAACACAAGTATACAGGCAACAAACTCTTAGTTAATAACGGAACGTGTCCTCTAACAGGTAATGTATAATGGTAACTCAGACTGAAAATATAAGAGGAATGTATGATATAAAATGTGAACAGAAATATCCTCCAAGACTGGGAAATACACTAGTAAGAAATGAACTGGGAGTAAACTCAGGAACAGGGACAACAAACAGGGAAAAACACAGAATTGCAGAAGCTGCAAACAGATCAGATTCAGGGGTAATACAGGGGTTTCAGAAATTGGGGTTCAGGTTTTCAGGAGCTTGAGAGTTCGTCTTTACAGGTGTACAATCTGGCAAGGACTGAGGGAGAAGAGGGAGTATATACAGACTGGGCCTGGGCTGATTACGGAATGAGAGGCAGCTGTAGGGAAAGGAGGGAGGTGACAAAAGGAGGACCGGAATGGACTGACAAACGGAGCTGGACTGGGGAAAACAAACAAAAAGGCAGAACTGTGACATCCACGGGTTAATCTGAGTATGAGGGGTCACACGGGGGTCACGCAGGGGTCAGGCGGGGGTCAGGGGGGGTCAGGGGTGAGTGGGCGGGGCCTGGCGGCGCAGGTAAAGCCGCACCTTTCCTCTCACTCATCTCCAGGAGGCGCGGCTCGCCCATCTCCACAAAGAAGTTCTTGTTCTTCTCGTACTGGTCGTCGTCGATTATGTTTATCTGAAAGGACTTACTGAAGAGAAGAGAGGAGAAGAGAGGAGAGGAGAGAGAAGGGAGAGAGAGAGAGGAGAGAGGAGAGAGAGGAGAGAGAGAGGAGAGAGGAGAGAGAGGAGAGAGAGGAGAGAGGAGAGAGGAGAAGAGAGGAGGAGAGAAGAGAGAGGAGAGGAGGAGAGAGAGAGAGAGAGAGAGGAAAGAGAGAGAGAGAGAGGAGAAGAGAGAGGGAGAGAGGAGAGGAAGAGAGAGGGAGAGAGAGAGAGAGGAGGAGAGAGAGAGAAGAGAGGAGAGGAGGAGAGAGAGGAAGAGAGAGAGAGGAGAGGAGAGGAGGAGGAGAGGAGGAGGAGAGAGAGAGAGAGGAGAGGAAGAGAGGAAGAGAAGAGAGAGGAGAGAGGAGAGGAGGAAGAGAAGAGAGGGAGGAGGAGGAGAGAGGGAAGAGAGGAGAGGAGAGGAGAGGAAGAGAGGAGAGAGAGGAAGAGAGAGGAAGAGAGGAGAGGAGGAAGAGAGAGGAAGAGAGGAGAGAGAGGAGAGGAGGAAGAGAAGAGAGGGAGGAGGAAGAGAAGAGAGGAGGAAAGAGAGGGAGGAGAGGAGAGAGGAGGAGAGAGAAGAGAAGAGAAGAGGAGAGGAAGAGAGGAGGAGGAAGAGAGGAGAGGAGAAGAGAGGGAAGAGAAGAGAAGAGAGGGAGGAGGAAGAGAGGAGAGGAGGAGAGGAGAGGAGGAAGAGAGGAGAAGAGGAAGAGAGGAGAGGAGGAAGAGAGGAGAGAGGAGAGGAGGAGAGAAGAGAAGAGAGGGAGGAGGAAGAGAGGGAAGAGAGGAGAGGAGAGGAAGGAGAGAGGAGAGAGAGGAGAGAGGAGAGGAGGAAGAGAGAGGAAGAGAGGAGAGAGAGGAGAGGAGGAAGAGAAGAGAGGAGAGGAAGAGAGAGAGGAGGAGAAGAGGAGGAGAGGAGAGAAGAGAGGAGGAGGAAGAGAGGAGAGGAAGGAGGGAAGAGAGGGAAGAGAGGAGAGGAGGAAGAGAGAGGAAGAGAGGAGAGGAGGAAGAGAAGAGAAGAGGAAGAGAGGAGAGGAGAGGAGGAAGAGAGAGGAAGAGAGGAGAGGAGGAAGAGAAGAGAGGAGAAGAGGAAGAGAGGAGAGAGAGAGGAGGAAGAGAGAGGAAGAGAGGAGAGGAGGAAGAGAAGAGAGGAGGAAGAGAGAGGAAGAAAGAGAGGAAGAAGAGAGGAGGAAGAGAGGAGAGGAGGGAGAGGAGGAGAGAGGAGGAAGAAGAAGAGAAGGAAGAAAGAGAGGAGGAACAGAGGAGAGGAGGAGAGGAGGAAGAGAGGAGGAGAGAAAGAGAGGAGGAAGAAGAAGAGAGAGAGAGAGAGGAGAGGAGGAGAGAGGAGAGAGGAGAGGAGAGGAGGAAGAGAGGAGGAGAGAGGAGGAGAGGAGAGAGGAAGAGAGGAGAGAAGAGAGGAGAGGAGAGAGAGAGAGAGAAGAGAGAGAGGAGAGAGAGGAGAGAGGAGGAAGAGAGGAGAAGAGAAGAGAGGGAGGAGGAAGAGAGGAAGAGAAGAGAGGAGGAGGAAGAGAGGACAAGAGAAAGAGAGGGAGGAGGAAGAGAGGAGAGAGAAGAGAGAGGAGAAGAGAGGAGAGGAGGAAGAGAGGAGAGAGAGGAGAGAAGAGAGGAGGAAAGAGGAGGAGAGGAGAAGAGGAGAGGAGGAGAGAGAGGAGAGGAGGAAGAGAGAGAGGAGGAAAGGAGAGAGGAAGAGAGGAGGAGGAGAAGAGAAGAGAGGAGGAAGAGAGGAGGAAAGGAGAGGAGGAAGAGAAAAAAGAGCAGAGGAGGAAGAGAAGAGAGGAGGAAGAGAGGAGGAAGAGAGGAAGAGAGGGAGGAAGAGGAGGAAGAGAGGAGGAAGAGAAAGAGAGGGGAGGAGGAAGAGAGGAGAGGAGGAAGAGAGGAGACGAGAGAGGGACAAAAGGAGGAGAGGAAAGAAGAGAGAGGGAGTAGAGGAGAAGAGGAAAAAAAGAGAGAAGGAAAAGAGGAGGAGAGAGAAGATTAGAGGAAGAGAGGAGGAGAGAGAGAGAGGAGAGAGGGGGAGAGGGAGTGGAGGAGAAGAGAGGGAAGAGAGAAGGAGAGAAAAGAGGAGAGAGGAAAGAGGAGAGAGGGAAAAGAGGAAAGAAGGGAGGCGAGGAGAGGAAAGAGGAGAGGGTAAGAAAAGAGAGAGACAGAGAGGGGGAGAGACGCGAAAGAGAAACAGAGAGAGAGGAAGGACAGAAGGAGAAGGAGACAGAAAAAATAAAGAGATAAGAGGAGAAGAGACAGAGAGAGAAAGAAAGAAAGAAAGAAAGGAGGGAAGAGGGGAGGACAGAGAGAGAGAGAAGGAAAGAAAGAGTTGAAGAAGTTAAAGACATAAATATTTAAAGGTAAAAAAGAGGAAGATAATAGTTTTCAAACCAAGAAACGTCCAAATTTTAAGAGCAAAAAATAAAAAATACGGCGTCTCTAATCAAATAATTTACACAACATTTACGATTAGACGAATAAAAATAAATTATTACACTTTTATTTTGTTAATTCGGTGTTTAAAGTGTCATAAAAATGTGTTTCTGGAGTGGAAATATTCTCCGTGTTTTGATGCTCCGATGACAGAAAATGAAGGATTCGTCTGCGCGACTCAGATCCTCTTCCTGAATTTTTGTGTGTTTCTTCTCAACGTTTTTTTCCACCAACTGTCACGAAACTGAAGTAAAAGTGTGAAAAATATTTAGCGCAGGAACGAGCCGCCAAACGAAACTGAAAAAAAAAAATCTAGGAAACAACCGAAACAACTCTGAAATATTTTACCCTGAAATTTGAACCTTAGATTTTTTTCGTGGGAGGGCATCTGACACAGTGGACTGGTTTGGTTTGTGTTTGCAGCAGTGAGGAACGATTTACAGCAGGACTAAACCAGGACTAAACCAGGACTAAACCAGGTCTAAACCAGGACTAAACCAGGACTAAACCAGGACTAAACCAGGACTAAACCAGGACTAAACCAGGTCTAAACCAGGACTAAACCAGGACTAAACCAGGACTAAACTAGGACTAAACCAGGACTAAACCAGGACTAAACCAGGACTAAACAGGACTAAACAGGACTAAACCAGGACTAAACCAGGACTAAACCAGGACTAAACCAGGACTAAACCAGGACTAAACCAGGACTAAACCGGGACTAAACTAGGACTAAAACCAGGTCTAAACCAGGACTAAACCAGGACTAAACCAGGACTAAAACAGGACTAAACCAGGACTAAACCAGGACTAAACCAGGACTAAACCGGGACTAAACCAGGACTAAACCAGGACTAAACCAGGACTAAAACCAGGTCTAAACCAGGACTAAACCAGGACTAAACCAGGACTAAAAAGGCAAGAATAAAACTGGACTAAACCAGGACTAAACCAGGACTAAACCAGGACTAAACCAGGACTAAACCAGGACTAAACCAGGACTAAACCAGGACTAAACCAGGTCTAAACCAGGTCTAAACCAGGACTAAAACAGGACTAAAACAGGACTAAAAAGGCAAGAATAAAACTGGACTAAACCAGGACTAAACCAGGACTAAACCGGGTCTAAACCAGGACTAAACCAGGACTAAAACAGGACTAAACAGGACTAAAAAGGAAAAGGACTAAACTAGGACTAACCAGGACTAAACCAGGACTAAACCAGGACTAAACCAGGACTAAAAAGGCAAGAATAAAACTGGACTAAACCAGGACTAAACCAGGACTAAATTAGGACTAAACTAGGACTAAGCCAGGACTAAACCAGGACTAAATCAGGACTAAATGAGGACTAAACCAGGTCTAAACAAAGACTGAACCAGGACTAAACCAGATCTAAACCAGATGTAAACCAGGACTAAACCAGGACTAAACCAGGACTAAACCAGAGCTGAACCAGGACTGAACCAGGTCTGAGCGTGGAGTTCTGCGTTGGTCTTTTATCTCGCGGTCACACGACGGTCTACGCGGGTGTAAAGAAAATGTGTCGGTTTTTAAAGAATAATAATAATCTGCGTCGTCAGGGTCAAACTATTCTGTTACACGACCGACCCCGACCTCATCACAGCCCGGAGCGAGACTGTGGCCCCCAAACAAAAAAGTTTGGTGACCCTGTAAGTAAATTTTAAGTTAAAGTAAAAAGAGGTTCTATTCTACAATAACGTCGTTCAGATCTGCATCAGGTACAAGGATTTGAATAATTATTTACAAAAAACGAGCAAAAACTTTAGTTCAGGAAAAACAGGGAGGAAGCAAAAGGTGGACTGGAACAGACTGAGAAATGGAGCTGGACTCTCGGCAACAACACGTCACTGCTGAAGTTATTCATCTTATTCAAGTCGACCTGAGTATAAGTCTACGTTCAGACTGCAGGGCTTAACGCTCAATTCTGATTTTTTTTGTGAAATCCGATGTTTTTTCGAGGTCGTTCACATTTCCAATTAAATGTGACTTGTATGTGACTCCAGTGTGAACATTAAACGGCCCAAAAGTGTCCCACATGTGACACTGGAGACACGACGACGTCAACCGCAGCGAGCGTCTCTGTGTTTACGGAAGTTGTCCGAACATGGACGCAGCATCGAGCACCTGGAGATTTTAAAGTTCCTCTCGTACCGGAGCCAGAACATGAACAACTTACTTGTTTTAAGGAGGAGATTGAGAAGGAGAAGGACGAGGTTTTTGGTCGTGGTGTTTTGTGGGACAGAACGTTAAAAGGAACGTGTGGATGTGGAGACGGAGCCAAGAGTGGTGAGTGGTGATGTGCTTCACTTCAGTGACACAGAGTTCATTAACAATTTTCGTATAATGAGAAGAACGTTTGTGTACATTTGTGAGCGCCGACTTGTGCCACTCTCGCGGGAGGAAACACATCTTTGATGGATTATTTCCGTGAGCAAACGCGTCGCTGTTGGGCTGTATTGGCAACAGGTGCTTGTTACTGCACAATAGCCAACCTCTTTGTCATAGCCGAGTCCACCGTG
Source organism: Boleophthalmus pectinirostris (assembly GCF_026225935.1). Lineage (NCBI taxonomy): Eukaryota > Metazoa > Chordata > Actinopteri > Gobiiformes > Gobiidae > Boleophthalmus > Boleophthalmus pectinirostris. Next base: position 39,503,409 of record NW_026571190.1, on the reverse strand, counting down.
TGATAACGTGCAGGTGGATGAATGCGCTTTGACCGTTCAGACTGAAGTCACATGTCAAAAGATCAGATATGTATCTGTTTTAGGAGCACAGATCCAATGCTGCGTTCAGACTGCAGCCTGAAGTGACCCAAATCCAATTTTTTGGCCTCTATGTTCCTGTATCTGATCTTTTAATGTCAGTCTGAACCACACAGATCTGATTTTTTCAAATGTGACCCAGGACACTTGGATATGTGCTCCTGAAACTGATACATATCTGATCTTTTGACATGTGACTTCAGTCTGAACGGCCAAAGTGCATTCATCCACCTACACGTTATCAACAAGACACAAACGTCACTATTCTGCGCTGAAGCAGGTGGAAACCGGAACTTTAAAATCTCCAGGTGCTCGATGCTGCGTCCATGTTTGGACAACTTCTGTAAACACAGAGACGCTCGCTGCGGTTGACGTCATCATGTCCTCCAGTACGTATGCGGACACTTTTGGGCCGTTTAACGTTCACACTGGAGTCACAGACAAGTCGCATTTAATTGGAAATGTGAACGACCTCGAAAAAACATCGGATTTCACAAAAAAATTGGAATTGAGCGTTAAGCCCTGCAGTCTGAACGTAGCCCAAGTGTCCTGGGTCACATCTGTGTGGTTCAGACTGTCAGTAAAAGATCAGATACAGGAACATAGGGGCCAAAAAATCTGATTTGAATCACTTCAGGCTGCAGTCTGAACGTAGCTTAATTGATGAGTAATGTGCTTTTTTAACTCTGAAAGTCGCTGTTACTTTACCACAATCATTAAGATCCACAAATTCATTATAAAAAATGAAACAGAACCTATAATCCTGTCCTCCCTCGGGACATTTGGACCCCAGACTCCGCTCCGGGCCAAATCCACCATCTGATCGGACGAGCCGCTTCCCGTTCGACCCAGATCCAAACGCCCGCCGCCTTCTGCCCGGTGCATCTTTTATTTATCTTAGAATTTTCCGTTAAAAAGTGTCGGGGTTTTACAGCGTCAGGAGAAACACCAGGAGCCGCGGTTTATTAATTAAACTGTTCAGTGTTTATGACCTGGTTTATGGTTCATATCTCTGGAAATCCTGGGCCTATTCACAAGAAACCAAACGGGCACCAAGTTCAGCCTCTTCTCTGTCGGGATAAAAAAAAGAAAAGTGAAATGTTTTTTTTTTTTTTTTTTTTTCAAAATCGCCTCAAAAAAAGTAAAAAAAAAAACACAAAAAAACACAGGGAAATAGGAAGACGGGCACAGCATAAAGTGGTGTTAAAAGTGACAGATAATACTCCTACAACTGTACAATAACAACCTGATGTAACAAATAATACTCCCTACAACTGTACAGTAACTCACCCTGATGTAACAGATAATACTCCCTACAACTGTACAAGAACTTGTCTGTATGTAACAGATAATACTCCCTAAACTGTGCAACAATTCATCCTTATGTAACAGATAATACTCCCTACAACTGTACAACAAATCACCCCTTATGTAACAGATAATACTCCCTACAACTGTAACAACAATTCACCCCTTACTGTAACAGATAATACTCCTACAAACTGTACAACCAACAACTCATCCTTATGTAACAGATAATACTCCCTACAACTGTGCAAACAAATATATGTAACAAGATAATACTCCCTACAAACTGTGCAACAACTCACCTTATGTAACAGATAATACTCCCTACAACTGTGCAACAAAATCACCCTTATGTAACAGATAATACTCCCTACAACTGTGCAACAAATCACCCTTATGTAACAGATAATACTCCCTACAACTGTAACAACAAATTCACCCTTATGTAACAGATAATACTCCCTACAACTGTACAACAAATCACCCTTATGTAACAGATAATACTCCCTACAACTGTGCAACAAATCACCCTTATGTAACAGATAATACTCCCTACAACTGTGCAACAAATCACCCTTATGTAACAGATAATACTCCCTACAACTGTACAACAAATCACCCTTATGTAACAGATAATACTCCCTACAACTGTGCAACAACTTCACCCCTTATAGAACTGATAATACTCCCTACAACTGTACAACAAACTCATCCTTATGTAACAGATAATACTCCCTACAACTGTGCAACAAATCACTATTATGTAACAGATAATACTCCCTACAACTGTGCAACAACTCACCCTTATGTAACAGATAATACTCCCTACAACTGTGCAACAAATCACCCTTATGTAACAGATAATACTCCCTACAACTGTGCAACAAATCACCCTTATGTAACAGATAATACTCCCTACAACTGTGCAACAAATCACCCTTATGTAACAGATAAATACTCCCTACAACTGTACAACAATTCACCTTATAGAACTGATAAATACTCCCTACAACTGTACAACAACTCATCCCTTATGTAACAGATAATACTCCCTACAACTGTGCAACAAATCACTATTATGTAACAGAAATAATACTCCCTACAACTGTACAACAAATCACCTTATGTAACAGATAATACTCCCTACAACTGTACAACAACTCACCTTATGTAACAGATAATACTCCCTACAACTGTGCAACAAATCACTATTATGTAACAGATAATACTCCCTAACTGTACAACTGTGCAACAAACTCACCCTTTGTAACAGATAATACTCCCTACAACTGTACAACAACTCACCTTTATGTAACAGATAATACTCCCTACAACTGTACAACAACTCACCTTTATGTAACAGATAATACTCCTACAACTGTACAACAACTCACCTTTAATGTAAACAGTATAATACTCCCTACAACTGTACAACAACTCACCTTTATGTAACAGATAATACTCCCTACAACTGTACAACAACTCACCTTTATGTAACAGATAATACTCCCTACAACTGTACAATAACTCACCTTTATGTAACAGATAATAGCGGAAGTTGAATTAACACTAAGGGAAGGTGAATTTACTTCAACCACATCAACTCTGACAAATAACTCCCCCCGATTTAACTTTCAAATACTTAAAATAACACTTTTTATGTTAAAAACAACTCTGAAATATTTAACCCTGAAATTTTAACCCTCCAGTTTCTGCTGTGAGGGCATCTGACGC
>NW_026571190.1:39465535-39498047 GCF_026225935.1 Boleophthalmus pectinirostris | reverse complement strand
CCAGGACAGAAGCACTTTCCCTGGACTCGTAAACACTCAGAGCCCCTCTCCAGTCCGGCTCTGATCTCGACTCTGGTCCGGACCCAGGTCTAAGGACTCGCCTCTCGGTGTTTACAGTACAGCTGGGGGCTTCCTACGTGTATTTCTCCGGCGGAATGTGTCTGCAGTTACCATGGTGACACGATGCAAAAGGACAAGGAGCTCAGCCAAAAAAAAGTGTTAAGATCATCCAAAAACTCAAGAAAAAAACTAAATGGATTGAAACTGCAAATTTTCAGGTGCCTGTGATGGATACGAGTTCATGGTCCAGTTTAGGAGTTTGATTTTCAACAAAAAACTGTTGAGAGGGACATTAATCCATGTATCGTTCGTTCATTCATTTTTCAAAATAAAACCAAAAATAACAAAATGAAAAAACAACAATTTTCTTCATTATTTGTCTCCAAAACCCATTTCCGTTGCTTAAACTGCAGTGGTGGACTTTTGCGCCACATATGGACTGAACCAGGACTAAACCAGGTCTAAACCAAATCTAAACCAGAACTGAACTAGGACTAAACCACATCTAAATTAGGACTAACCCGGTCTCAGTCCTGGTCTGAGTCGCGGTCTCAGTCCCGATCTGTTTCTAGTCTCAGTTCCGGTCTGGTCCTGATATGGTCCTGGTCTCAGTCCTGGTCTGGTTCCGGTCTCAGTCCCGGCCTGGTCTCGATCTCAGTCTCAATCTGGTCCTGGTCTCAGTCCTGGTCTGATCCAGGTCTCTGTCCCAGTCTGGTCCTAGTCTCAGTCCCGATCTGGTCCTGGTCTCAGTCCCGGTCTGGTCCCAGTCTCAGTCCTGGTCTGGTCCCGGTCTCAGTCCTGGTCTCAGGCCCGGTCTGGTCCTAGTCAGGTCCCGGTCTCAGTCCTGGTCTGGTCCCGGTCTCAGTCTCAGCCTTAATCATGGTCTGGACCTGGTCCAGACTGAGACCATGACCAGACCATGACCAGACTGGGACCAGACCGGTTCAGTCCAGGTTCAGTCCTGGTTCAGTCCTGGTTCAGTCCTGGTTCAGTCCTGGTTCAGTCCGTATGCGGCAACGCAGTTTAAGTCACGGAAACGAGAAACGGTCGTTATCTGTTTTTTCCATTTTTCATTTAAAGAAAAAATTTAAAAAACTAATCATTATCTGTTTTTTCATTTTGGTTTTGGAGACAAATAATGAAGAAAACTGTTCTTTTTTCATTTTCTTATTTTTGGTTTTATTTTGGAAAACAAATGAACGAATGATACACAGATTATTACCCCATGGAAGTAAAATACTCCCTCTTCAATGCCATAGTGTGGAACATCCTAAAGTAAATAATGCCATTTCCATCCACCTGAAAAGTTACATAGTGCAGCTTTAAATACATAACTGTAACCGGGACAGGGGCACTTCTGTATAAACCTATAAACCCGAGTCTGCAGAGCGGCGGCTTTATAAGGCTCTGCTGTTTAAAGTGCATATGACAAGTCACACTACACATTTCACCGACGCACACTTAAAGACGAGTTTTACTGCCAACACACTGAACATGTTTACATCACGCTGCCTTTTATCCTTCTGAAAATGCTAAATTCACACAAAACAGTCACTTTCACTTTCATTTTTGCCGCTCTGAGTCTCCCCTCGTTTTGTTTCAGAGCGATGTCACAACCAAATCTCAGACTTCCGGTCACTGTGCAATTCACACTGGGAAGGATTTTCCGAAAAAGTGAGCATCAAACCTCCATGTTTGTTTTCCCAGTGGGATGTGTCTATTGTCAAAGTCGATCTTTTCAAGTCTTTTGAACCATATCACTTTTGTTTCTGGTTCTGATATTGTCATATTTTAGTTTTGGGATTCGGACATCGTTAATTGTTGTGGTTGTTGGATCCAAACAGCGGAAAACGGCTCGAGAAATTTTGTCTGCGAACTCCATAAATGCAAAAGTGAATCAGATGTGTGTGACTCAAACCTCCGTTCAAACTGTTTCTCTTCCCAACGGAATTGAAAAATAGTGAAAAGTGAAGGCGATGGACAGGATTGATCCACAGGAAGAACCAAAAAGGAAACATTTGTCTGCCTAAATCATCCCGAGTTTGCAGAGAACATTTTGTATGTGGAGCGACAAAAAAACAAAATCCCGTTTGTTAAGCGAGAGGAGCAGAAGACAAACAGACTGAGCTGCACTTTCTTGTTCTTGTGGTTTTACAGCAACATCACGTCTCGGTCTCTTTGCAGTGGAAGGTGTTTCTTGGTGAACAGTTGGAGCCTTTCACTTTGGCGTTGACTTTTTAAATTCGTAACCGAGGTTGAGCGACGGATCGGGATTTTGCTTTGTTGTCGCTCCACATACAAAATGTTCGCTGCAAACTCGGGATGATTTATTCAGCCAAAGATTTAATTTTTGGTTCTTCCTGTGGATCAATCCTGCCCATCACCTTCACCTTTCACTATTTTTCAGTTCTGTTGTGAAGAGAAACAGTTTGAACAGAGGTTTGAGTCACACACATCTGATTCACTTTTGCATTTATGGAGTTCGCAAACAAATTTCTCGAGCCGTTTTCCGCTGTTAGGATCCAACAACCACAACACTTAACGATGTCCGAATCCCAAAACTAAAATATGATAATATCACAACCAGAAACAAAAGTGATATGGTTCAAAAGACTTAAAAAGATCGACTGTCAACAGAAACACATCCCACTGGGAAAACAAACATGGCCAGTTTGATGCTCACTTTTTCGGAGGATCCTTCCCAGTATGAATTGCGCGATGACCGGAAGTCCGAGATTCTTGATGCGTGTATTCCTGTAAGTGTCTTTTGGCCCCATGAAAAATATTTGTCTGTAGTACTGTAAAGTTATAACCTATTAACTCACTCTGTGGGGCATTTTAAGTTGTTTTATAGTTGGAAATTCCCTGTAAAATTTGATGCTTGTTTTAAGTCCAACCAATTCTATTGTTATTTTTATGCATATATACTGAGTTATTAAGCAGCTCTACATTGTTTTATGTAGGTCTACTTATTCTTTGTTCATTTAAATGTGAAAACATATTTGTAATATGCATTTTTTGTATGTTACAGTTTTACAATCAACTCTACAGTAAATGCCCGAAACAGTAAGAAGCTTCCTGAGTGTTTATTGGAGAAACTGTTCACTGTCTGTAAAGCGAGTTTCTAAACATTAGTGGAGACAGAATGTACAGAATCTCTAAATTCTAAATGTGACACAATGCAGACATTTGTAAACAAGGCTAAAAAGTCTGAAAAATCAAGAAAAAATAAAAAACTGATCCAAACCGCACATAAGTGGGTTGAGTCTGTGATCAGTACGTTCATGGTCAAGTTTAGGTGTTTCATTTTCAACAAAAAAGGTGAGAGTAACTTAAGCGCGAATGATAGTTCTGCATCGACTCAAAGCGCACTGCCGCCGTTTTTGATTTATGGGTCTACGTCAAGGTCTATGCACCATTAAGTAATTCAGATGCGTAATTTTCCATTTATTTGAGAAATAAGTGCACTTAGAGCGGCTTTTTCAATTGTTACGAACACAGACGCTCAGAGCATTGACCGTTTTGACTCACTACACCCTTTGGCAAAGTTTGGACCAATCAAAATGGATGGACCGCATGAGTTTGGCGGAAAACAAAGTTCCTACTGGACACCGATTTCCCGACGTCACCACACAGCATGCAAGTGACGTAGGATAATGCTGGAAATATGCTCAGAGAGCCACAACTGTCTAGACAGGTTGGCGCCACCTAGTGCCTCCGCTCAATTTAATTTCTTTCCCGTGACTAGATCAGGAATCAGAATAGACTAGACTGTTCACAAAAACCCGGGAAGTGCGAGTTCGGGCACCAGCCAATCAGCGAAGAGTCATATATTCCGTGTTGTCAACAGTTCCAGAGATTGAGGATTTAAAGCCGGAATAAAAAGAATGTTTGGTGAATTTCATTAAGAGGAAAGACGTTATTGTTCTTCTTCCTACAGGATTTGAGAAAAGCTTAATATACGAATTAGTCCAGTTAGCGGCGCAATACATATGTCACGAACAAATAGCAGCGATTGGTTGAACGATAAAAACTACCCGCCTACCGTCAAGCGAACGAAATATAAGGCTGCAAGGTCAGACGGTTTGTACGAAGTAAAACAAAGTAAAACCGGCTGATGAAACAGGCTAAAAAATAAGTTTCTATCTTTTATGGTTGGAAAATTATGCTCGGTTTCATAAAACATATTCTCAGGTATCGTACACAATATCGTCGGTCTGGATAGATTAAGTCTTGAAGAAGTGTGTTTCTAGATCCCAGGCAAGTCCCCAGAATGATCCATGTCTGTTGGATCTTTATTTGTACTCACACTATCTCGTTGTTGTCAAACTCCAGGACTCCGTGCGTGTCCTCGAAGTCCTCTCCTCCTCCTTTGGCCGTCCCTTCGATGGTTTTGAACGGTATGGCCACAGCTCCGCGCGCTCCGCAGGTCCTCAGCACCCTCACCTCCATCACGCCCACACTCTCGCTCACAGTCACCCCGGCGTCCTCGAACGTAAAAATACCCGCGTGATCGTCGTCGAAAATCGTAACCGTCGCCGTGCAGGGCAACCCCAGCCCCACCACGGCGCTCACGTCTTTGCTTTCCACGCGGACGTTGCTCAGATGCACCAAAAAGTGTTCGTCTTCTTCAAAAATGTCGTCGTCGATGATCTCGATGCGGATTTCCTTTTCGGTTTCGCCCGGTTCGAAAACAATCGTACCTTCCGTCGACGTGTAATCAGAACCGGCGTTTGCTGTACCGTCTTCCGTTTGGTAATTCACGTAAATTCTTTGCGTCAAATCGCCGCCCTGACGCACGATGTTCAACGCGACGCTGCCACAGTTTTCCAAACACTGATACGAACCCGGGTCGAAATAAACCTTCGTATAATTCGCCAACGCTTCAGAGGAGAATTCGAATTGGCTGGTGGCGCGTTTGGCTTGTTCCGCCGCGTGTTTCTTCAAAATATTCCCCGCTCCCGTCATGATCCGCGTCGCCTGGCATCGGTAAAACGCTCTGCTCTTCTGCTGTTGGTTTAGGACTTGGTAGTTGGCGAGCTCGGTCAGCTGTTCTAAATCTTTCTCCGGGTGTTTCTGTTTGAGCTCCTTCAAAATAGCCGCCACTTCTTTGCGCGATTCTTCCTCGTCCCACTCGAAGTACGTCTCCAGTTCCTCCCCGTTCGCTTTCAGCATTTCCACGTCGGATTTCAGAGGCACGTCGGGCTCGCCTTCCGTCTCGATGATCATGCCTTTTTGTTTACCGGCGCGATACCGCTTGTAGACGTATTTGTAAAAAAGCAAACGCCGATCGGCCACGTACGCAAAACCGACGCAAAGAGGAAAAAAGAACAACGTGAGCAACCCTTCCCAGATTTCAACAACGCCGGGACTGAAAACCGCCAAAATCAGATACAGCCACGTGTAGGCGAAAACGCTCCACGTGGCTGTGACGAAAAACACGCGCAAATGTTTCACTTTTCTGATTTCGCCATCGGGGATAACGGAAACGCAAAGACCTATAATGACGAACATGTTAAACGCGGCGCTTCCGACGATCGTGTTCGGACCGAGCTCTCCGGCGCTGAAATCGTGCCCGCAAACTTCCACCACCGATAAAAGAATTTCCGGAGCGGACGAACCCAGAGCCATCAGCGTCAAATTGGAAACCGTCTCGTTCCAAATCCGCACCGTCGTCGTGATTTTCTCGCCGTTGGGTTTCTTGATCGTAATCTGGCGTTCTTGCGACGTTATGACCTCGATCGACGCCATGAACCGATCCGCGATGATGGAAACGCCGAGAAACATGTACGCGAGCGCCAAAAAGTATATCGTAGCCCTGGCGATTCGCTCGGGTAAAACGGGGTCGACCGGTTTCCAGATGGGTAAAATGACACCTTCGATACAGTCCGTGTTCCCGCCGCATTTGGGTTTGGTGGCGTTGGAGGAGGTGCCGTTGGAGGGACGAGCGCCGCCTGCAGCCGAGAGCGGGAACTGAGACGAGACGAAGAGGAGAAGCAGCAGAGGGAGGAGAGGAGGAGCGGCGGACGCCATTTTGGAGTTACCAGAAACCTGCAATACACAAAGAAGAAGTCAAGTTTCAACAAAAGTGAGGATCGTATTTTTTGGACTATAAGATGTACTTTTTTCATGGTTTGGGTGTTTTGTGCGACTTATATATTAAAGTGTTGAGAGTGAAGTGTGGAGAGGTTCTAGTCTTGTGTGTGAGTATCTGCTGCTCCTGTTCCTCCTGTACCACTGTCACTTGGCTCTACTGCGCATGTCTCCTGCAGAAAGAGCCTCTGTTCCTGTCTGTATCATGTCAGTCGGTCGCACCGTTACTTCTGCACCACTGAACAATTTAAACAAACTTATAAAGACGACTGAGAAGACTGAACACAAATGCCCCCAAAAACAAAATCAGATTTTGCAGATTACAAAAAAGAGAAACTTGTGACACCGGGAGGAGGCACCATGAAACTTTCCTGAAGTCACTGGATGGATGGACAAAGTCTGGACTTCAGTGACACACAAATCCATCCTGTCGGGATTTAGAAAGACCCAATAATTCTAACTGGAACTGATGCTGAGTCTGACGACAGCGACACAGAAGAGGAAGCGTCGCTCTGTTTACCTCCGGAGGTCGAGGAGTTGTTCAGAAGTGACACCGAGGATGAAGAATTGAATGGATTTAGTGATTTGGAGTGAGACGGAGAGTTTGGTTATACTTATTCTGTACTATTCTTTATGTTATAGTTTTAATTGATTGATTTGTTTTTATTTTGAGTTTGTGTATACTACATACACATTGTAAACAACAGAAAAGCACATTTCTGGGAAGAAGAAAAACTTATATTAACCCACCCCATTCATGACATAGTTTCAAAAAGTTATGTGGTTGCTTCTGTACATTGATCATTGATCAATATTTACATATAGCAAAATAAATGACATATTGTGCATACAAAATATAATTTTAACTTTTTTTTTTTGATTTTGTACTGTACACATACATATACACATACATATAGACATATATATTACATATATACACCCATAAATTTTATTCGGACAGTAACACATAGAACATTAAAAAAAAAAAAAAACATAAATACATAGATATAACACAAAAAGTAACTATTTCTATTCTATAATAACAGGCAAAATAAATGTTACGCAGAATTTTCCTTGTGTCCGAAAAACTAGTGGGAGGAAGTAAATACTTATTTAACCCCACCCCTTTTTTCTACCGTCCCAAATTAACAAAGAACATATAGAGACTTCTCATTTCCTGTACATTATAAGCAATAATTGCACAGTACCTGCATTGCATTACAAATCTAACAAATAACAACAAATATATGTATATTATGTGCACAGATATAGTACACATCATATACACAGATAAACATAAACATAAATAAACACACACTGATATTAAATATATATATATATATATATATATATATATATATATATATATATATATATATATATATATAATATATATATACACTTTTTTTTTATCACCCAGCACTGTCACTCACCCTTATACCACAAAAGCAAAAATTCTTTAATACATTTTTTATTTTACTGGTACAGTTCAAAGTCATGCAGCAGAATTATGGACCAACTTGAATTTTAACGTTTTCTTCATTTGCAGCACGTTCTTTATTTGTTCCTCGTTTCAACTTGTGTTTGAGTTTGTGAATTTGCATAATTTCTGTACTTAAAGTTGTTTTCTCGAACAGAGACTGAACTGAACTGCAGTGCATTTTGGCCCCTGTCAGCAAACGTAAAAAAATGTCTAAAAAATGACTAATGCATCTATAGCTTGTGACTGTATGTGTGAGAGACTTGTACAAATCATCTCAGCTGCTGCAGTTCCATCTCAGTCAACTTTTTCTGGTCAGATTGTGTTAAAACAAAGCTCAGTTTAAGCCTAATTTGAGTAACAGAGCAGTGCGTTCAGTTAGCTTCACAGCCCCACAGAATGTCAATCAAATCAGCTGCAAAGTGTCAACAGTTGGATAATCTTATCTGGCGACTCCAGTGCCAAAAAACAGCAGCATTATTAAACTAAATGTTAAACTCTGTGTTTACTCTAGACAAAAACGTACAAAAGAAATAATTATCGAGTCGACTAACTGAAAAAATAATCACAAACGTCTTAAACTAACATAAAATAATCGTTGCAAACCGAATTATAAAGACTGTCCAAAGGCTTTAAAATTCCAAAATATAAAGACCAGGACCAAAGTCTTTATAATTTTAAATTAAATGTGTGTTTAAAAGACACAGAATGACAATATTAAAGGTCCTGTATTACACAAAATGGATTCTTGTGAGCTTCAAGTGAGTTGTGTTTTGTTTCATTCACACATGTTTGCGTAACACTTTATTATTAGTCTGTCACTGGAGTTGGGCGGTGATTTGGTATCACACTATCCCACAGTATCAAAAAGTATCAACAGTATCAGTTTCGTTACTGTCATAAAAAAATCTGCAGCACGTAAGGACCTAATATAATATTATCATTTACTGATATTAGGGGTGTCAAATTATCACGTTAATTGCGATTAATTAATTACAGTCATATTTAGCATGTTATGTTTTTAATCGCGTTAATCTCATTTTTAATCTATAACTTTACTGTTTCTGTACGTGAGTTGTTTTATTATAAAATCTGTTTTTAACAACACATCGCTCCCGCAAAGAATTGTAATTTTCATTCTCGTTCTCGCCGCATCTGCGATAAACCTGCACACGAATGATCTGAAAACATCGTGAGACAAACACAGAACAGACTCACCTTCAGCATCAACATCCCTCTGTCACAGAGAGAACACTCATATTCCACTGAGTCGTGTCCTTTAGTCCAACAGAAGCTGAACCGCATCAGCGACACAACAGCATTTTTTTTTTTTTTTTCTTCGCTTAGTTTATGCAAATGAGCCATGTGGTTTAAAGTTTTGTTTCTGTGAGACTTGTGCAAATCTGCATTAAACACATTCTAATGTCAAACGGGCTGATGTGGCTCTAGAGTGTTGATGTTTATATGTTGTAAAGTTGAGTTTATTTATGCAGATTAGTAACAGTAATAATGATTATACTTATATAAAAACGTTAACGATAGTATGAAAATAATGTAATAATGAATTCAAATGAAAATACCTCAAGTTGAAGGATTTTCTCAGCAATTTTTAGGTGAGATTTAAAAAGAGATTCATTAGATTAATTAATTACAGATCATGGTAACACTTTATAATAACTACACCTTATTTAGCCTTAATAAAACATGAACAAAGACTTAATTAATAATGATTCACGCTTATTAACTACTTAATTACTACCTGAATTAGCACTTAACTTGCACTTAATTGGCCTGTGCTGTAAATAGTTACTCAATACTTCTTAATTACTCATGAACTAACCATTTGCATGTTTATAAATGTATATTTAAGTACACATTTGAGCATTTATTAATGATTAATAAGCTATGAGAGAATGATTTACTAATAATGTAATACAATGATCATTCAGGCAGCTGTTATCTGTTAGTCAAGTCTTTCTGAGAGTTTTTCTAAAGTGAAGATGAAATTATGTTTATTAAGCATTTGTTAATGGTTGGTCAAATTCCAGAGAAACAATAATGCATTACTAGTAAATCATTCTCTCATGGCTTATTAATCATTAATAAATGCTCAAATTTGTACTTAAATATACATTTACAAATGCACACACAAATGTTAGTTCATGAGTAATTAAGTAAGAAATACTTATGAGTAACTATTTACAGCACAGGCCAATTAAGTGCAAGTTAAGTGCTAATTCAGGTAGTAATTAAGCAGTTAATAAGCGTGAATCATTATTAATTAAGCCTTTGTTCATGCTTTATTAAGGCTAAATAAGGTGTAGTTATTATAAAGTGTTACCCAGATCATAATTAATTACTCTCTCAATTTTTTTTATCGCTTAACAGCACTAACTGATACCTACATTTGTTTGCTCAGCACAAATGAATGTGCGGTTGTATTTTCAGTTTAATGCATCACGATTTAAAACTAACAGTGTCTATAATGTTTCTTTTAACTGTGCGGGGAGACGACGTTCGATTAGTTTCGTTCTGTTTTCACGTGACGCTCATCAGGGAGACCAAGACACGACGGCAAGTCCGAATACAAGCGAGTTGGTCCCAAAAAAAAACTACTAGTACTTCTACAGTTTGGCAGCTTTTTGGCTTCAGAGGCACATTTGTTTACGTTTTACAAAAGTGAAACTTAAAACCACATGACTCATTTGTATAAACTATAAAGCGCTGATAAAAACAGCTCACTCCTTGCGTGCTGGTTCAGCTTCTGTCGGATTAAAGGACACAGTGACTCAGTGGAATATGAGTGTTCTTTCTGTGACAGAGGGGTGTTCTGCTGATGGTGAGTCTGTTCTGTGTTTCTGCCGTGTTGCAGATGGTTTATGTGAAAGTTTTCAGAGATTATACGTCTGCAGGTCGTACACACAGACAGACCGTATAGTGGTGCGGCTTTGTAATTTACCAAAGTCGTACTAAAACATTTTGGTAAAACCCCAGTAAAAAAAGGAGGTTTAACGGTATCAAAATTTGGACACTGCCCAACTCTAGTGTCCACATCTCCAAAACTCAGACTGCAAACTGCTCCAAAACTTCAAATTTTACCTTTTGTTGAGTAGAAATCAGAATTTCCAGAGCTGAAATTATCCAAATGATTCTAGTGAAGGTGTTTAGAGTTAAAACCACAACGACATCACAATTTGGAACCGTTTGTTTTCAGTTTTTGAGAAGAACTCACTCTAAATATACAGGATTTGTGCGTTAAACGTGTGTGAATGAAACAAAACACAACTCCAGGTCTGTTTGTGACGAGGAAACGACATTAGAACATCAGAAAATAGTGCAATACGAGCCCTTTAAACAAACTGACATCACTAAATAAATGAATTTTAGTAAAGCGCCAAGTTTCCATATTTTCAAATCTCGTTAAATAAGAAAGACTTGAGTGATTTGTTTCAGTTGGAATGAAAAAATACTTAACTCAAACGTTCAAAAGCGTTTTAGTTTTCACATTTTCACAAACGATGAGAGCTTTTTTATTATTCAAAGTTTTTTTTTTTTTGTTTTTTTTTTTAGTCTCACTCTCTTCTGTCTCTTCTGTTTCGTTTACAGATTTCAGAAGCGGCGTTTTTTTCTACTTAAACATAAATGAAAACCAAAGCGGACTCACCGTGCGCTCGCTGGGGCTCGGAGCGACTCCTCAAGACGAAAGACAAACCAGGACTGTCTCCAACTCCTCCTCCACCCGACCTCTCCTCCTCTCGTCTCTCTCTCTCCTCCTTCTCTCTCTCTCTCTCTCTCTGCTATCTCTCGTTCCTCCTCGTGTTCTCCAGACCTCTCCTCCCTTTCTCTGCTCTCTCCTCTTTTTTATTTTTACCACTCGAGTTTTCTTTCTCTCCTCTCTCTCTCTCGAAGACCCACACTCCCTTTTCTCTCTGCTCTTTTTACATCCCAAGTTTTCTCTCTCCTCTTCTCATTCTGATTCTTAATGTTAAAAAAAACCCAACAAATTTCATTTTATTTAATGATAAAAAGAAAAAAACTGGTCTAAACTAGATCTAAACTAGATCTAAACCAGGTCTAAAACCAGGTCTAAACCAGGACTCTAAACCTAAACCAGGTCTAAAACCAGGGTCTAAACAGAAAAGCTAAACAGGTCTAAACAGGACTAAACCAGGAACTAAAACAGGACTAAAACCAGGTCTAAAGTAAAATCTAACCTAGTTCCAGGTCTAAACCAGGTCTAAACTAGTTCTAAACCAGGTCTAAACCAGGTCTAAAAACCAGGTCTAAAACAGGACTAAACCAGGACTAAACCAGGTCTAAACTAGATCTAAACCAGGTCTAAAAACCAGGTCTAAAACAGGACTAAACCAGGACTAAAACAGGTCTAAACCAGATCTAACCTAGATCTAAACCAGGTCTAAACCAGGTCTGAAACCAGACTAAACCAGGTCTGAAACCAGCTCTAAAACAGGACTAAAACCAGGTCTAAAACAGGACAAAAACCAGGTCTAAAGTAGATCTAACCTAGTTCTAAACCAGGTCTAAACTAGTTGTAAATTAGATCTAAACCAGGTCTAAAACCAGGTCTAAAACAGGACTAAACCAGGACTAAAACCAGGTCTAAACTAGATCTAAATCAGGTCTAAACCAGGACTAAACCTGGGATTTAACAGGACTAAATCATGCCAGGCGGACGTGTTTCTTCGTCTTCTATCAATAATATTTTTAATCTGGTTCAGTAAAGTCTGGTTTTTTATTTTCTTTTATCAGACAAAACATCTTATATTACGATTTCCTCGTCTTTGCTTCTCTACAGCAAATGAAGTAATCCAAAGTATTCAGATTACATTACTCACTTTAAATCATTTAATGGATTACGTTACAAACTACATTTTGGGGTGTGTAATCTGTAATCTGTAGGGGATTACATTTTAAAAGTAAACTTCCCAACACTATATATAAATTACACAAAGTCCAAAATTTCCAAAGCCATTGCTCTTCTGCATAAAGTAAAGTTCTCACTAAATAGTACAGCTTTATCAACTTTGTATAAATCTATAATTACACCAGATCTGATGGACTGTGTAGAAATTTGGGGGTCAAGGTGTAAAACTCACCTACAACCTTTATTTAATTTACAAAAAAGGGCCTTGAGAATTATCACCAATTGTAGGGAGACGTCCAACACGATATTTGTTCAACTTAAAGTGTTGAAAATGCAGGATATTGTCGACTTAAGTCTCCTCAAAGTCATGTATAAAGCAAAGTATTCAAAGAGTGTTTGAGATGAGAACAAACCACGACAATTTAAAAGGAACTTACATGTTTAAAAACCCAGATTCAGAACCAAACCAAACATTTAAAAAACACATAAAATCAAATGCAATGTGTATGTTGTTGTATTTATGAGGACTCCCTTGAAAACGAGATGGCAAGACATCTCAAGGGGTTTATCCTGATGTTGTGACACTGTTGATGTCTTTTTATACTTTGTGAATGAAATAAATAAACAAATATAAATATAAATTCTCTCCTGCTTTTCTCGTCTCTTCGTCTTCTCTCTCTGAATCTCGATCCTCGATTTCTTGCACGGTTCTAATCTGCTGTTTCATTGCATTTACTTAACCCTCTGAAAAATGTTTTAACGCTCTTTAACATGTTTATACTAGTGCAGAAATTAATTTGTTTTTTTTTTTTTTTCCTGAGAAATCTGTGGAAATGTTGCAAAATTGAAACAGCGGGCTTTAGTGGTTAACAATATTACAACTTCACATTTAATTAAAGCCAACTTTGTATTAGTTACTGCTCACTCAGTAAAATCAAAACATAGGAATGCATGAATTTAATTGAAAAAACAAAACAAAAAAACACTTTTATACAGAACACGGTCTGATGTGACGCCTCCAAACTGTTTCCAGTGTTTTGCTTTCATCCATTGACTTTGTGCAGAACCTCAGTGTTACAGATGAACACAAACAAGACAAACTTTAGAAGATCAGGCCGTGGTTTGGTGCAGGGTGACCCCGCACACTCTCCCCTGGCACACATCAAAGTCACAGATATGCCGGAGATTCCTGTTCTTGCCCAGATCTTGAAGCCCCTGGGACGGGGTTTCCCACGCACCAACGGCCTGATCCCACTGAACCTTCCCTTGAAATGAATCATCATTTCATCAGCGGAGTTAGTTTTGGCCGTAGTGGCTTGTCAGAGTCTGATCTCGTCAGATCTCAGAATCTCAGCAGGACTGGGCCTGGGTACGACTCGGATGTGAGACACTGGGATTTCCAGGAGCCACAGGAGGCGCCAGTCACAAAAACTGTTGTTGTGTCCTTAGGCAAGACACTTCACCCACATTGCCTAGTATGAAAGCGGTGTGTGTGTGAGTGATGGTGGTGGTCAAAGGGGCCAATGGCGCAGATTGGCAGCCTCGCGTCCGTCAGTCTGCCCCAGGGCAGCTGTGGCTACAATAGCAGTTTTTAAACCAGAACTAAACTAGGACTATTTGTCAGGACTGGCCCACGTAGACTGTTGGGTGACCGCAGAGGAAAGGACCGTACCTGGACCACAGAGCTCAGTGCAGCTGTCGCCCGACCGCGCTGTGTGGACATTCTCTCTCAAGTCCAAGATTAGTCCTGGTGTAATCTTTGGTTTAGACCTGGTTTAGACCTGGTTTAGTCCTGGTTTAGACCTGGTTTAGTCCTGGTTTAGACCTGGTTTAGTCCTGGTTTAGACCTGGTTTAGACCTGGTTTAGTCCTGGTTTACCTGGTTTAGACCTTTAGTCCTGGTTTAGTGTTTACCTGGTTTAGTCCTGGTTGACCTGGTTTAGTCCTGGTTAGACCTGGTTTTAGTCCTGGTTTAGACCTGGTTTAGTCCCTGGTTTAGACCTGGTTTAGTCCTGGTTTAGACCTGGTTTAGACCTGGTTTAGACCTGGTTTAGTCCTGGTTCCACCACAGATGCAGTTCTCTCTCTCTGTCCAATCACGAGTCTGAATCCAGTGACGTTGTCGTTCGCTGTTAAAGTTCCTGGTGACACCAACTCAAAATCTGATTGGTTGAAGCAACAGTTTCATGGACATTTATTTTGTGTTCGAGTTCCTGCAGGATGGATTTGAAGCCCCGGGACACTTCTTTGATTTTGACTCTGCCTGGCAACAAGTGACGGCTGAAATGTGATTGGTCAAATGCTTTAATATGAAAATACTTGTCTGGAAGCAGAACAACCATCGGAAAAGCTCTGAAAGGAAGAGGACAGAACATGTGGAATTATTTAAGAATAATATAATTAACATTTTTTAGGCCAGCAGAGAAGGACTTGCAGACCCTGACGCCCCGACACTGATCTTGAAAAATCTTATATAAATGCAATTCAATGATTAATGAATGAATGAATAATAAATATTAATTTATTAATTCTGCTCCTCTGACATTATCTGTAGACTCTTCTCCCTGAATGATTCCAACCATGTTCTGATCTTCCACAGTTTGTCTTGCTTCTGTTCATCTGTAACACAAAGTGGATGAATGAAAACAAAGCAGTGGAAACAGTTTTCACTCTCACTGTTCTCTGACTCTGTTTCAGAATTATACAATTTTATATATTACATAACTATAAACACACACACACACTTTCCATCTACTCTATTGGCTCAACACTCGGCGCTGAGGGATTCTCTGTGTAAAAGGGGCATCCTTGCGTTTTTGCAACATTTACATAAATCACTCTAAATCATGTATATTATACTTTTTTTTGTTTTTAAATATAACATTGGGCCATTAGACGCGCTCTTAAGCCTCTAACCGCATCAAAAAATGACCACGTGCCCCACAATCCAGAGCGCCTCATACACGAATCCACTCGGGCGTCCCAGTACGACTTCAGTAAACTACAAAGCCACAACACCCGCAGAACACGCAAACACACACGGAGCAGACAACGACCGCACAGAGAAACACTCATCACTCCACGCCGACGAGGAACAGAACGGAGGAACGAACCGAAAAAGCGAGCGCAACGTGCCGCTTCTAGACACGACTGAACAACTGAGTCACTGCGAACACGCCGAAATCCGTTGGTCCCAGACACACCCTCCCTACACGCCACAACTGAACAAAGCCCAGAGTCACCGTGAACGAACAAACAAACAAAACCACTCACCCATCACACTGTTGGGTTTCATTTAAAGTCCAGTGCGGTTTATTTGTGAAAAAAGTTCAAAAATAGACCTTTTAATGACAGTGCGTCTTATAATCCAGAGCGACTAATAGTGGGAAAATACGGTAATTAACTTTTCTAACACTGAACATGTTGAGAATGAAAGAAAAAAAATATTACAGATTGTTTATTTACTTCAACAGTTGTTAAAATTGATCCAAAAAAGAGGGTTGGGTGCTCAGTAGAAGTCAGTCATTTCACTCCAATACTCATATTTTCCCTCCAAAAATACTGTATGATGTCATATGAGTGTGGGCTTCTGGGAAATGCAGTTTTTGTTACAGTCAGTGTGAGGCACTAAACAGCTCGTAGTAAATGTTGTAATTCTGCATCTGTGAGTCTCATGAACTTATGAAATCACTTCATAAGTTCATGAATTGATTTTATTTACAGTCCTATGGAGTAAGAAAGCTGTCAAAAATATTCGTGCGCGTAAAATAGAAATCCGTGCGTATTTGGGAAATCCGTGCATATTTGGCTGTAGTTGCGCATAAAATAAATATTTGTAAACTCTTAAATGAGTCCAGTCGTACATAAATATATTGTGTGTATTTTATCCATCAGAATACGAAATTGAAAAAAATTACGACGTCAAGAATTACAATCACAAAATGAAAATTTTACGATTACACTTTCATCAGTACGATTACCGAATTCACAGACGGAACTTTACTGTCAAAAATACGTCATCACTTCACAGACATTATCCATCGAGCAGAAGAAACATCGATCAAGATCAAGACTGAGCATGCTCAAGTTTGTAGCAGAGGGTAAACACAGAGTAATAGCACAAGAAGCTACAACAGAACAACAAGTGGGTTAATTAAAATCTATTGTAAAAATGTCTTGAATTCGGGAACCGAACGCTGCTGTGTAATATTGTGTAGAAACACTTCCTTTGAACGGGAAATTGCACCTATATGTTTAGATAACATAGTGGAGTCAGTTGGCTAACATCACGTAACGTTCTCCCAGGGCTAATTAACAAATATCAGGTTTCTCTGTATGTTTAGATTAAAACATTCACGGCTACAGCCACTCTGTGTTTACCCTCTGCTACAAACTTGAGCTGCGCAGTCTTGATCTTGATCGATGTTTCTTCTGCTCGATGGATAATGTCTGTGAAGTGATGACGTATTTTTGACAGTAAAGTTCCGTCTGTGAATTCGTTTTCGTACTGATGAAAGTGTAATCGTAAATTTTGATTGTAATTCTTGACGTCGTAACTTTTCAATTCGTATTCTGATGGATAAATACACACAATATATTTTATGTACGACTGGACTCATTTGAGAGTTTACAAAATATTTATTTTATGCGCAAACTACAGCCAAATATGCACGGAATTTACCAAATACGCACGGATTTCTATTTTACGCGCACGAATATTTTTGACAGCTTTCTTACTCCATACAGTCCAAACACTTCTCTCTTCTCCTCGGACTAAACCAGGACCAAAGACCGGACCAGAGTTACAGTCCTGACACGAGTGTGAAGCGTCAGCTGGTCTATCGTGGCTCCAGTTTCATGTGCTCGTCTCCTTGAGTCCAGAGTCTGAGGTGTGACTGAGGAGCAGATACTGAGGCGTCAGATAAACTGTGAGCTGCAACACATCAACCACACCAAAGACCAAAGACCAGGACCAGGACCAGGACCAGGACCAGGACCAAAGACCAAAGACCAAAGACCAGGACCAGGACCAGGACCAAAGACCAGGACCAAGACCAAAGACCAAAGACCAGGACCAAAGACCAAAGGGACCAAAGACCAAAGACCAGGACCAAAGACCAAAGACCAAAGACCAGAACCAGGACCAGGAACCAGGACCAAAGACCAAAGACCAAAGGACCAGGACCAGGACCAAAGACGACCAGACCAAAGGACCAGGACAGGACCAAAGAAGACCAAAGACCAAAGACCAGGAAAGACCAGGACCAGGACCAAAAAGACCAAAGACCAAAGACCAAAGACCAAAGACCAGGACCAGGACCAGGACCAAAGACCAAAGACCAAAGACCAAAGACCAG
Source organism: Boleophthalmus pectinirostris (assembly GCF_026225935.1). Classification (NCBI taxonomy): domain Eukaryota; kingdom Metazoa; phylum Chordata; class Actinopteri; order Gobiiformes; family Gobiidae; genus Boleophthalmus; species Boleophthalmus pectinirostris. The sequence goes on along the minus strand of NW_026571190.1, from coordinate 39,480,174 downwards.
GACCAGGACCAGGACCAGGACCAAAGACCAAAGACCAAAGACCAAAGACCAAAGACCAGGACCAAAGACCAAAGACCAGGACCAAAAAAGACCAGGACCAAAGACCAAAGACCAAAGACCAAAGACCAGGACCAGGACCAGGACCAAAGACCAAAGACCAAAGACCAAAGACCAGGACCAGGACCAGGACCAGGACCAAAGACCAGGACCAGGACCAAAGACCAAAGACCAGGACCAGGACCAGGACCAAAGACCAGACCAGACCAGACCAGACCAGGACCAGGACCAGACCAAAGACCAAAGACCAGGACCAGGACCAAAGACCAAAGACCAAAGACCAAAGACCAGGACCCAAAGACCAAGACCAGACCAAGACCAAAGACCAGGACCAGGACCAAAGACCAAAGACCAAAGACCAAAGACCAGAGACCAGGACCAGGACCAAAGACCAAAGACCAAGGACCAGGACCAGGACCAAGACCAAAGACCAGACCAAAGACCAAAGACCAAAGACCAGGACCAGGACCAGAGACCCAAAGTCAAAAAGACCTGTGGTACCAGGTCGAGGGGTCAGTCTTATCATCAGAAGAGCCTCTAGTCAGAAAATCCATGTTCAGGTCGTGTTACAAATTGTTACAAATGAAATTGTATTTCAAGTTTTAAATATTTTAAAAAGTAAATATTAAAAGTAATAAATATATTAAACCCTTAAAATACAGCGAAAATGTTTGAGGAAATAATGATTTGGGTGGAAATGTCTGTCTTAAGTGGAACAGAGTTAATCATTGTCTGATTTTCAGGCAACAACTTGTAAAATGTTCAGTAATTCGAGCTCTACAACCTTCATTTCAATTTGTCTGTATAAGAAGCGGGACCGGAGGGTCTGTTCCAACTACAGGGGGATCACACTCCTCAGCCTCCCCGGTCTGTGCCAGGGACTGGAGAGGAGAATCCGGCCGATAGTCGAACCTCAGATCCAGGAAAAGCAGTGTGGTTTTCGTCCTGGTCGTGGAACACTGGACCAGCTCTACACTCTCCATCGGTGCTCGAGGTTCATGGGAGTTTGCCCAAACAGTCCACATGTGTTTTGTGGATCTGGAGAAGGCATTCGACCGTGTCCCCTCGTGGTGTCCTGTGGGGGGTGCTCTGGGAGTATGGGGTCCGGGGCCCTTTGCTAAGGGCTGTCCGGTCCCTGTATGACCGGAGCAGGAGCTGTGTTCATTGCCGGCAGTAAGTCAGACCTGTTCCCGGTGCATGTTGGACTCCGCCAGGGCTGCCCTTTGTCACCGGTTCTGTTCATTGTATTTATGGACAGAATTTCTAGGCGCAGTCAGGGGCCGGAGGGGGTCCGGTTTGGGGACCACAGGATTTCATCTCTGCTGTTTGCGGACGATGTTGTCCTGTTGGCTTCATCGAACCAGGACCTGCAATGTGCACTGGGGCGGTTTGCAGCGAGTGTGAAGCGGCTGGGATGAAGATCAGCTCTTCTAAGTCCGAGGCCATGGTTCTCGACCGGAAAAAGGTGGCTTGCCCTCTCCGGGTGGGTGGGGAGTCTTTGCCTCAAGTGGAGGAGTTCAAGTATCTCGGGGTCTTGTTCACGAGTGAGGGAAGGACGGAACGTGAGATTGACAGGCGGATCGGTGCAGCTTCGGCAGTGATGCGGTCGCTGTATCGGACCGTTGTGGTGAAGAGGAGCTGAGCCGAAAGGCGAAGCTCTCGATTTACCGGTCAGTCTTCGTTCCTACTCTCACCTCTGGTCATGAGCTCTGGGTAGTGACCGGTCGGTCATTACCCAAAGGACGAGAGATCGTGGATACAAGCGCTCGAAATGAGTTTCCTCCGTAGGGTGTCTGGGCGCCTCGGATAAGCGGACGAAAATGGATGGATGGAAGTGCGTAATTAAAGAAAACTCTTAGGTACTCGGCCCATTCGTGACGAACACGTGAGTCAGTACAGTCACACTTTTCTTTGTGTTTTTGTCACTTTTAAGCAGCTTTTCTGTATTTTATTTAAACAAATGACAATGTGCCTCTCTTTACTGTTGACAGGGATCAGATTGGTCAAAAATAGGGAAAACTGGGACATTTCTTGATTAAACTGGAACAAATCACTGGTTTTGGATAAATGTGCTGGGACAGCGTAGCCAGGCTGGAGCCACCTAGTGCCTCCGCTTAATTTCATTTCTCTCCAGCGACTAGGTCAGGAATCAGAATACACTAGATCAGGGGTGCTCAATACGTCGATCGCGATCTATCAGTCGATGGCCAAGGTCGTGTGGGTAGATCGCCGTGTCTCGTCTTGGACTCGTGTCTGGACTCGGTCTTGTCTCTCACTCGAGGTCTGACACTCAACAAGTTCGATCATATTTCATTCCGGCCGCTGCTGTTGGTAATAAACTTGTAGCGGGTGCAGGAGCGTGTGGGGCGTCTCAGTGCAGCCTGTGCGCTCATTTGAAACCCGCGGAGACTCTACGGCGCATCACAAACACACACGCTCCCTATGCACGGCTCGTCTGCGACAGCGTGTGCCCTCGTGTACCAGCGTGCATCACAGGGCAGGTTCAACTTCCTAAACATCCTACCTGTTCATCTGCCTCACGTCAGCACGCCGCCCCTCGCCTTTTCACGCTCTCGCTCCTTCCTGCGTACAGCGAACACAAGCCCCTCCCACAGTGCGGCTGATTAGAAGAGCAAGACCAAACGTGAAGCAAAAACCAGTCTAAATTTGTGTTACAGTGTTGGCACAAAGCAGGTCTACAGCATAGAGCGGATCTACAGAACAGACCTACTGCCACATTTGGCTGAAGTTTGTCTAACAAAAGTGCACAAATGCATCTGTGTTTGTCACGATGTGCGTTTGGTTTGGTAAACGTGCAGAGGCTGGTAAATATCACTGCAAAACCAGAAAAGAATGAAACTCCAGTTTGGAACTTTAAAAAACAGGTTTAAAAGTTCTCTTAAAGAAGAGGTTCTCAAACTGTGGGTGAGGGTCCAAAAAAGGGCCACAGAGTGTTTCAGTGCAGTTTGTTTGGTTTTGTATTAGGCAGATCATTTTGACTTGGTCATTTTGTAAGTAGCTCACATGATGAAAAAGTGTGAACACCTCTGCACTAAACGGTTCACAAAAACCCTTGAAGTGTGAGTTTGGGCACCAGCCAATCAGCGAACAGCCAGACATTCTGTGTTGTCAACGATTCCCGAGATCGAGGATTTAAAGCCAGAACAAAGAGAATGTTTGCTAAATTTTATCAAGGGGAAAGACGTTATTGTCCTTCTTCCTATAGGAAAAGCTTAATATACCAGTTAGCCCAGTTATCGGTGCATTACATACGTCACGACCAAATAATACTTAATATGTTTTATTAAATATTATATTATTTGAAAAACAAATGATACACAGATTGTCACGGCCTCCACACGTGAGCGCCCTCTTTACGCCGTGTGAGTTTCGTCCTTTTTGTCCCCGTCCTCTGTCCTCACCTGCGTTCCTTCACTGATAACGTTCTAAATTTAAGTCTCTATAAAGGCTCTTATCTGCGGCGGAGGGACATGTCCATACAAGGCCCCGCTCCTGCAGATCACCAGCCCGCGGCCAACGCTTCTCTGACGCTGAACGGGACACAGCCGCCGCACGGCATTCTGGGACGTCTCCTCCTCCGTGACATTCAGGGCACTTCTCTCATTATCAGGCTCCAGGGAACAGACGCCACAGGTTTATTCATTTAGACTTTGAAATCACTGTATTTAAAGGTGCGCTGTGTAACTTTTTGGTTTGGGGGTCTGTCATTTGCTTGTTTCCATGGATACGTCATTGCTCTGTGTGACATTAAACAGCTTTACCTTACGTTTATTCAATTACAGGTGGTTTTATACAATAAAAAAAAAAAAACTTGTAGGATTTACTAGAAAAAAATCCTCATAACAATTTGCACTTGCACTTTTTGAGTAAATTTTACTGCTGTAATATCAAGTGTAATTTACTTGTCAATAGAGGCTTTGCACCGTCACGTGTCGCCCATGGCAACGGTACCTACGCCGCCATGACACCGGGCACAATATGTCATTGACTTCAGCAGCATCGGAGAAACATGGGCAGGTTTTGTTGTGTGTTTGGTTGTTCTAGACCAGGGGTGTCAAACTCATTTGGTCCGGGGGCCGTATCCAACCAACTTTGATCCCAAAGGGGCCGGATCAGAAAACTCATGTCATATAAACCCCAAAAATAACAATAAGTTCAAATATTTGTGCAGAGAAACACAAATCTTTTCTACAGAAATCTTTTTTAAGTGATGAACTCTTTCTTTAACTAAATATTATAATATTATGAACAACCCGAAACTTTAAGAAAAATGTAATTTCAACACAATGTTTTAACATGAACTTGTTTGTAAATAGGAATAAGTCAATTTTTCTTGGAAAATCCTGCACTCGGCTCCACTTTTCTCATGTTGGACATTTTTCTGATGAGGGTGTCACGGTCAACAGTCAAAACGATCGTCCTTTAAGAGCGTTTGGAAAGAGACAAGTCTTCATTTGTGCTGCTCTGGTGGGAGGGGCCACGTACAGAGACGCTGGAGACGCTGCTGTGATAAACACCACAGAAAATTAACAAGATTTTAACCCTTCCAGACCTAAGGGCATTTTTGGTACATTTGTCCTCGCCTGGATTTTTTTTCCTAATTTTGCTATTAAAACTCCCCCTTTTATCCCCTAATGAAGTGCTATACATCCTTTTTTTCAGTACAACCTGTTCTTTCACAATCTGAATGCTGTAGTTGTGTCATATGGCTGTAATAAAAGCTATAGCACTAGAAATACAAAGGAAAAAAAAAAACGGAAAATAATATTCACACTCCTTTATTCAAAACACACAGCAAACATGTATAAACAACTTTTTAGACATAATAAATACTTAGTTTAGGGTCTTAGCTACAAAAGTGCAAAATATGAAGTTTGTAGGTATTCTAAAAATGTCATTTTTGCCCTCAAAACAAAAAAAAGTGCACTCGTCCAAGTCCTTCACTAGTGCCAATCATGGAAGCAGTTCCTATCAAGCACCAGGCATAGTGCCACATCACAGGCCTTGCATTTCCATGCAGTACACTGCCTCTTCCCCTGTGTTTGTCAGCAGTGCACACATGACAGCCTCCCATATGATCCTTGCCTGCTGCGGTCTTCCTGGTGTGGTGGTTAGTAAGTGTGGTGATGGAGATGAAGTACTGAGGAGTGGAGATCTGGATCTTCCATGTCCTCCATCCCTGCCCCTCCTCCTGCTCTCAGAGGAGATCGTAGGTGTTGAAGGTGTTGATGGTTCTGGACGGGTGGCTGGGGTTGTAGACACTGATGAAGCTGGGGAGACACCTGAAGTGAATGGCACAGGGGAATCTGGAGGAGCCTGAGGAACATCCTCTGACTCAGCACTAAACAAAAGAAAAGGAAAAAATGTTAGTTTGTGTAAAACTTGTGTATTACATATGTACTACAACAAGTCTAAGTCTAGTGCAGCAGGGGCAAACACAATGCACAACCCCATCCCCCACCCAAATGGTGTCAACAGATTATGACCTCACTAATTAGGACATCCACACCTCCCAAACCACTTCATCCACTTTACACATGTAGTTTGTAGCTCGTTATTACAAACAACAACATACATGTCATAAGTCTAGTGCAACACAGGTAAACAGTTGTGTCTGAAGTTCACAATCTCATCCCCCACCTAAATGATTATACCCTCACGCATCAAATGAAAACTGTATCCAAACAATGCGTAAATAGGCATTACGCATGCTACTATTATGTATTTACGCCCGTTTACTACAAGTGTTGCATGATGTTTGCTCTAAATAACTATGAAATATTTGCTACTTACTCTTCAATAGGGTCCAGACCCTCCAGGTAATCCAACTCTTCATCTGTATAAAAAGTGTCCACATCGGACTCGGCGTCACTGCCAGGCTCCGTTACCATCGCCACTGCTTCCAGCAAGGAAAGTGACGCTTTGTGTGCCATTTCTGTTCGTTCGTTCTTTCTTTCTTTCTTTCTTTCTTCTGATAGACTTCCCGGAGCTCTTTATCCTCTGTGCGCAAAACAACAAATGCCTTGGCACACGAATGTGTGTCTACGCCAAGCGCGCATCTGCGCGCACCTGCTCACACCCGCGCGCACCCGATTCATTGCTCGGCACTAGGCTGTTTACGTCCTGTTGGGTGTATTATGTATCATTTGCAAGTAAAAAAAAAAACTTTTCAAATAAAAATAGTAAGGAATGCACAATTACGCACACCGAGATGCGTAATTTGCCATTTACTTGAGAAATAATGGTACTTAGGCCTGCTGTATCAAATGCTATGAGCACAGTTTGAGCACAGAGTAAAACTATACGATACCGTCGGTCTGGAAGGGTTAAATTTGTGGTGTTACCTGCCAAGGGACTACAGATGGAAATTAACATTCTTTCTATAATCTGGTATATTTACACTGCAGTGTAGATGTTAATATGCACTGTCCCTATTAAATAAATAAATAAATACAAAAATAAATACAAATTAGAGATGCATTAGGCAACTTTTTGGTTGGGGGTCCGTCACCTGCTTGTTTTTATGTGTGGCAGCACGAGGGGTTAACACAGGGGAATGTTCAATTTTATAATAAATTGTTGCAACAATAAAATCAAATCTAAATATAAGGCACACAGGTGAGCATATCAATGAGAGGGAGAGAGCCAGGTTCCATCATTTACACAATCTTTATTTTTTCTCCTATTTTAAGAGACAGTTGTAAGATGTTTAAAAGTAGCTGCATTCATAAAAATTGGCAAAACAGTAAAACATGACAGTGGAAGAAACAGGTACAAAATGGTGAAAATAGCGAAACCCCACAACCAAAAACAAAACAAAACTAAAACAAAACTAGAGTAAAACAAAACAACGCAAAACAGCAAAAAAAAAAAAAAAAAAAAAAAAAAAAAAAAAAAAAAAACAACAACAAATAAACAACAACAAAAAACAAAAAAACAGCACTGAAACAAAACAAAAGTAAAGCAAATCAGCAGAGGCGGAGTGCTCACATCGCTGCAGGCCACCGCTGACACCTAAAAAGTTAATTTTTGGGAATTAAAATCTGAGCCTGCAGTACAAGATTCTGGGCTAAACACATACCGTGGTTGGAAGTGACAGTGCGCAATCCCAGGCTGAATCAAAGGAAACTTTACACAGAATTACTGCATCCAGACGTGGTCCAAACAACGTGGACACGCTATAAACAGCACAGTTTAGGAAGGCTGCTTGGCACAGGTAGCACTTTGTAGTAGGACTTGTTTACCTGCCGCCGCGGTTTAGGGGACACGGCGGCGCACCGCCAAGCGCAGTGGCGAGGGACTCACTCGGCTCCCCCGTGGAGCTAAGGAGAGACACCGGTAAGAATATTAGCGTGGATGAATGAGTGGAGGAGTACCGGGCGAGCCTTACCTGTTGGCAGAGATGAAAGCGCGCCCCAGGTGCTCCGTCATTCAGAGGAGCGAGGGACCGATGCGGGGCAGAGCAGCGGCCGAGCAGCGGCACTAAAGAAGATGTGATTGTAAATTTGGATGTAACGTGCACGGGAGCTTGCGAATGGAAGTTTACCTGAGCTGAAGGACAGAGCGGCCACCAGGAGAGGCCCGGAAGAGCGTGTGAGCAAAAGTGAAAAGACTGAGAAGGGAGCTCTTAAATAGTCCACCAGCGCAGCGCCACGGAACGACAGGTAAGAACAGCTGCAGCCTAGACCAGGGGTGTCCAAACTTTTTTCATCAAGGGCCACATATTTAAACACAGACGAAGCAGAGGGCCGATTGAGGGCCGTAGACTGGAGCTCAGTACAGTGAATAAATGAAATATGTGCATGTTTAAACACATTACAATTAACCATCAGTCTTTATTCCTGCTAAGATTCTTAAAACCAAACACTAAATATTAAATATGAGCTTTATCAAGGTAGATTTTCAAAAAAAACTTGCAGTAAAAAGTTCATTTTTCATTGATGCAAGGCAATTTGGGCCAATTCACCTGGAAGCCTGAGGGCCAAGAAAAATTTGTCTGAGGGCCGCATTTGGCCCCCCGGCCATAGTTTGGACATGCCTGGCCTAGAGCCTCAAAGCCGGTCTTGCCACATATGTATATGTCATTGCTCTGCCTGGAATGTTCCAGAGTGTGACATTACACAGCTCAATTACAGATGGTTTTATAGCTCTGAAATACCTAGAAAAACAGGCTTTGTGACTGTGAGCGGAGTCGCCTCTCCACAGATCTGACCTCTAACTTGGTCTGGTTTGGTTTCCACGACAAAGCAATAACATCTTCATGGAGAAAAGCATTTGATGGATCCTCCACCAGAAAAATTACACAATGCACATGTACGTTTATGTAAATAAAACACTGTCCAGCTCCAAACTGTGTGTCTCTGTACTTGTGTCTCTGTGTGTTTGATTCTGTTTAAGACAAAACAGATCTGTAGAAAACTAAAGACTGTTTTTGTATTCTTTTACAGAATTAGATCAATTAAATTACATTATACATACTTATACATTTCATGAGAAGGTACCATAAGATAAATATGCATATTCAGCATGATTTGTTCAAATTTCATCAACATGAAAAAGTGACGTTCATGTTGAGAAAAATATGTGTAGAGGGTTCGAAAAAAGTTTCAAAGACTAAACATAATTTTATTGCATGCAACCGCTTTCCATAACTTTTTTACGCAAATCCAGCGACCTTTTTTTTCAGTGTATGTTCTCTAATTACTCTATGACCTCTTATCTAGTTTCTTAGTTATATATGACCAGTGTCCTGGTTTTATAGATATAATCTAAAGCATAGATTTATATTGTGAACACAAGGATGTGCAGCTCACATCCTGTTAGAGTTGCCCACAAAAATCCATTTATAAAAGTCTTAGTTTCTTTAAAACAGAGGAAGAACATAGTCATACTTTCAATTCCATTTATGTAAACATACTTTACCAGATACCACATGTAATAAATAATTATTAATTTATTAATAATCATTGCATTCATGATATAGAGCCATTCAAGATACTCAGAGAGCTTTACACTTCATTATTCGTTCACTCAACACTCAGTGATGGTGGTACTATAGTAGCCACAACTGCCCTGGGGCAGACTGGCGGAAGCGAGGCTGCCAATCTGCGCCATCGGCCCCTCCCACCAACACCATCACTCATACACACCACTTTCATAGAATCAGAATCAGAATTTATTTGTCATTTCAGTATAAAAAAAATACACAGAAATGAAATACTGCACTGAGGTCCAGGTCAGCAGCAGCATAGATAATAATGAGAAGAAATAGTTAAAATATTGTATGTCAGATACAGCCTTAAAAAAAAAAAAAATAAATAAAACAGCCCCCACCCGCCCTCGTTTTCTAAAGTCCTTTCCAAGTCAGTGCTGACCTGATTAAAACATGCAGGTTTCACATCGCCCACAATCAAGTGACCTTTGTAAGATTTAAACATGCTTTGACATTGTTGTCAAATTTGTTTTTGCTATTTGAGCAAAGCCAACCATTTTTTTTAAATGTATATATACTGTCAATCAGACAAAAATCTACATTTCTCTCCAGTTGACAAAATACATTTTTATTTTGAAAGGTTTAGAAGCTCATAAAATAATACAATGGAAAAGTGTGTGTGTGTGTGAGTATATGTGTGAGTGTGTGTGTGACCAGATGTGAAACCTGAATGACACCACTGTCATTCTTGTTCCACGCCCAAGGACACACATTTATAAGCAAACAAAAACAAATACAAACAAAAGAGTGCATCCTATGGCGATGGTACAAAACGTCTTGAAGTGCTCCCTGTGGAACCTCTTGAGCCTTTTATACTGCCATGACATCCAGGAGATGGGGGCGCTAAGGAAGTCCGGCTTGGGCGCGGGCATGTAAAAGTGCCCGTGTCCCCACGGAAGTACTGGGACTGGTGGAGCGGGCCTCCGTGCTGGGACTGGTGGAGCGGGCCTCCGTGCTGGGACTGGTGGAGCGGGCCTCCGTGCTGGGACTGGTGGAGCGGGCCTCCGGGAGCTGGTGCTGGGCTGGTGGAGCGGGCCTCCGTGCTGGGCTGGTGGAGCGGGCCTCCGTGCTGGGACTGGTGGAGCAGGCCTCGGCCTTGTTGGGTAAGAGAACCTGTGTCCCCATGGCAGAGCTGTGGCTGCTGGAGCAGAGCTCCATCCTGCCGTGGGCCCAGAGGAAGAAGAGGAAGATAAGCTTTGCTCTCTTGATCCAGATGAAGAACACATCCCAGACAGTTTTGACAGACAGTTTTTCCTGAAACTCGAAAAGGACACTTTGGATTTTTTGGACTCCATGGTGGCACTGTGATACAAGCAAGATGAGCTAGTCTCCAGAATGTGTCATAACAGTTTGGTGACACACTTATAAACTCTGAGTGACGTCCGACTGCACGATAAAGAAGAGATCAAAGCAGTACAGAAGATGAGATGGAATGAAAAGCTTTGGATATGGAAGGACCATGCCTGTCTCTGATTGGTTAATGACCAGTTCTATCGCTATGGGCAACCTTTGCTAGAAGACAGGAGAGAGATTCCAAAAGTTGTTTATATTTAAAATATATCACTCATTTTATTTCACAAATAAATGGAAAATTACACATCTTTGTCTGCATAATTGCACATCCCTTGCTGTTTTAATTTGAAAGGTTTCTTTTACTAAAAATATACAAACCCCATGGAAATGCAGGAAGTGACGTGTCTCTGTGCCCTGGACCTGACATGAGCTGTTTCCATGACTGACACCAGGAAAGTCATGGGGCCAATGCAATTTTTTTGGTTTTGAGGCAATAAGGATATTTTTTATTTACTTACAGACTTGATATTTTCCTCTTTCATAGTTAAGACCCTAAATTAAGCATTTTTTATGTCCAGAAAGTTGTTTATACATGTTTGCTGTGTTTTTCTGGTCCTGTAGCTTTTATTACAGCCACATGCCACAACTGCAGCATTCAGATTGTGAAATAACAGGTTGTACTGAAAAAAACAGTGGTCCCTTATTTATCGCGGGGGTTATGTTCTAAAAATAACCCACAACAGGCGAAATCCACAAATTAGTTAGAATAATTGTAAAAAATAAAGCTATCTGTTTTAAGGCTGTAAAACCCCTCACCACACACTTTATACACTTTTGTCAGACAGAACAGTTAACCCTTTTTACATCCTTCTTAAAACTCATCACTGCTGTGGTCCTTATGTTATTTTCCTTCTTCTTTATGTAACAAACCGAAGATTCATTTATTCCGTAATGCGATACAGTTGCGCAACTTCTACCTTCCTTCAGCGTGTCCAGAAGTCCAACTTTTTGTGCGACGGTTTGCATCTTCCTCTGCCTTTTGGGTGTGACCACAGGAGCTTTTGTTTCGCCAACATTGTGGGTTTTGTCGGGAGAAAACTTCCAAAAATACAGCACTTTAGAATCTGCTAGAGATCCAACATTTATGTAAATTTGGCAGATGAACGCATTCTGTACTGTACAGGAGACACGGCACGGCAGGAGATTGATTGACAATGGTCTACAGCCCCTTAACCAATCAGGACGCAGGGGGAGGAACACAATGCACGTTCATATGCTTTAAAAAGAACATTCAAAATTGCACAAAAAAACGAAAGGTGAGCCGCGATATAGTGAGAAACAACTGCATAACACTTCATTAGGGGGAGTTTTAATAGCAAAATTAAGAAAAAAAATCCAGGCGAGGACAAATGTACTAAAATACTCTCAGGTCCTGAAGGGTTTTCTGTAGTGATGAGCGAATGGAGCCTCGTGAAGCACTGACACCTCAGTCGCAATATTGTCTCAAATGGTTGGACGTGTCTGAGGCCTCGGAGAAACACTGACCTCTAGTGGACAAATTTAACCATTGGCACAATGCAGGTGTCTCAGCATCGATGAAGTATTGTTAGTGTAAGACAATACTTGTGTGCAGAGCAAACACTGTACCTAACAACAACAATAATAATGATGATGATATTGTTAGGTGTGTTCTATCAAAAATGACTAGACTCAATCAATTTAAATTACAAAAATGTATTCCCCTGACAATACAATTCTAATACAGAGCTCTGGGTCAGATCGTTGTCCCTAACTGCCTACACAGCTACAGACGGCTTACATCAGGCAATCTGACTGCCTCTGAATACTTCAACCCAGATTTTATAGACATCCATATGAATATGCGTATAATATGTTGAGCAGGTTCACACCTTGAATCGTCCTTGAAGCTTCAGCATTTCTTCTTTGGGGGAAGTGACAACCCCCACCAAACCATTGTAAATCACCACCAAGTCTTCTTAGGCTACGTTCAGACTGCAGGGTTAATGCTCAATTCCGATTTTTTTGTGAAATCCGATGTTTTTGTGAGGTCGTTCACGTTTCCAATTAAATGTGACTTGTATGTGACTCCAGTGTGAACATTAAACGGCCCAAAAGTGTCCCACATGTGACATTGGAGACACGACGACGTCAACCGCAGCGAGCGTCTCTGTGTTTACGGAAGTTGTCCAAACATGGACGCAGCATCGAGCACCTGGAGATTTTAAAGTTCCTCTCGTACCGGAGCCAGAACATGAACAACTTACTTGATTTAAGGAGGAGATTGAGAAGGAGAAGGACGAGGTTTTTGGTCGTGGTGTTTTGTGGGACAGCGGCAGCGACGTCTGTTGAAAGGAACATGTGGATGTGGAGACCGTAGCCAAGAGTGGTGAGTGGTGATGTGCTTTGCTTCAGTGACACGGAGTTCATTAAGTTTTCACCTACTTCAGAGCAGAATAGTGACGTTTGTGTCTTGTTGATAACGTGTAGGTGGATGAATGCGCTTTGGCCGTTCACACTGAAGTCGCATGTGAAAAGATCAGATATGTATCGGTTTCAGGAGCACATATCCAAGTGTCCTGGGTCACATTTGAAAAAAATTGGATCTGTGTCGTTCAGACTGACATTAAAAGATCAGATACAGGAACATAGAAGCCAAAAAATCGGATTTGGGTCACTTCAGGCTGCAGTCTGAACGCAGCCTTAGTGTGTATCTGTCACTTGTTTTTGTTTTTTTCTGTTAATAGAAAATATAATTAAAATATTTTGGTAGAAAATCAGCTGAGGGCCAGATTAAAGGTCTTGGAGGGCCGGATCTGGCCCCCGGGCCGCATGTTTGACACCTGTGTTCTAGACGCTCTGAAAGGGATAAAACGACTCGTTTCTTCACTGTTCCTCTGGAAATGACTCATCAGGATCAAACAAGGGAATTATCGGGAAAAAGACGGGAATTATGTCTAGAGAACATAAACCACGAAGAGATTTCCAACGGTACCATCAAGACACACTCAAGTCACTTTCATCAAGGTATTTACTATTTAAATTGTTCCATAGTTTATTTAATGAAAGAAGCACATTTATCCAGGAAAACCTGCACTAGTTTATGATTCAACGAACCCACACTGGGCTCCTGTGATCAACATGGACGCACGAGTCGAAGAGTCTGTGAGTTGAACCTCGAAAGAATCGGCCATGAAAAGATCCTCGCGAACGTTAGAAAGATCCACTCGCAAAAAGCGATTAATTCTAGAAGACATAGTTGTGGATAAACAAGACAGTAAAGTAAAACATCGGTCCTACGACGAGTGACATGTTTATATGTGCTGGAAGATACAGTTTCTACTGCCACTCACACTGCAAATGTTTTCTTTTTACATTTTAGTTCAGTAAATGTGCTTCTCTCATTAAATAAACTATGAAACAATTTAAATAGTAAATACCTTGATGAAAGTGACGTGAGTGTGTCTTGATGGTACCATTGGTGATCTGTTTGTGGTTTATGTCTTTTTTTCGATAATTCCCTTGTTTGATCCTGATGAGTCATTTCCAGAGGAACAGTGAAGAAACGAATCGTTTTATCCCTTTCAGAGCGTCTAGAACAACCAAATACACAACAAAACCTGCCCATGTTTCTCCGATGCTGCTGAAGTCAGTGACATATTGTGCCCGGTGTCATGGCGGCGTAGGTACCGTTGCCATGGGCGACACGTGACGGTGCAAAGCCTCTATATGAAGTAAAATAGTGTTGCCAGATTGGGCGGGTGTCTTCCAAATTGTGTTTCTTTTGACTACGTCGGGGGGGAGGGGAGGCCTTAAGCGGGCAGATGTTTCGGCGACTTTTAACAAGTTTGGGCGTTTTTTTCTTTTCACACCAATCAACGCGATACACAATAACACGAGGAACAGTACGGATCTTTCACTCCTGTCCAGATTAAAGAAGTTGCACTTCGGCCTGAGCACAAATGAATGAATGTCCATGTTGTTCAGACCTCCCGGTGTTCAACTGTTGCACAGATTCAATTCTTCAATGTTAAAGTCTCCGTGTCCAGACTTTGATGATGAAAATGCTGTTCTGTGTTTTACCAGAGGTTTTCTCAGTCCTGATCCTATGTTTTTAAAAAGACAATAGATTATATTACATGACTTTTTTTCTTTGATAAATTAAAATACAGTTTTATATTTAACATGTTTTCTCAATACTGGCAATGTTTTTAAAAAGCCCAACAAAGGAATAAATATGTTTATTCAAAGATTAAAT